>NC_030986.1:6557415-6609808 GCF_000149955.1 Fusarium oxysporum f. sp. lycopersici 4287
AAGCAATTGTAGCTTGCTCGGACCCATAGATCCAGCCGTACCTGATATCCTGCGCGAGATCTACACCAGCGGCACTCGGTACGAGAGAACCACGATCTCCAACTACTTCGACATCGAGTGGCGTCAGACAACAACGCAGTACGACCGCCAGCTGAACAACGGTACGCCAGTCGCTTTCCGGAATTTACCGGCGTCTTGAGACCATTTCGCTTCTGGATGGTGCGCGCGCCGTTGAAGGGTTAGTTGTTGATGCAAGGGAGGGCAGAATTGGCTTCCGGAATCACACTATTCCATCTGGCTACCCTCTCGGGGTTACGTGGACAGAAGATCTCTTATTCTGGGAACCCGACGTCGAGTGTGTCGACACAAACACGACATTTGACTTTGAGATAACAACGGGCTCTCAAACAGATGCTGGTGTCTCGGTTTCTAAGCTTCGCCTTACCGACAGGGGCGGCTTTGTCAATATCAATACGACTGCTCCGTTGGATGATCAGCGCAACGGGGTCAACCAGCCCGACCTGAACACGAGAGCGTACCAGGCTGCGTGGGCTACTAATGCTTTCTCCATGATGTTCATGAACATCTCAAATGCCGGAGATCAAGACAAGAATGTTGAGCCTTTCGAATACATCAAATCGAAAATTGGAAAAGAATTCAAGATGCTGACGCTGGATAATGACGCCACGTATCTAACACTTGGTCTCACGAACGACTTTGGCGGCCATCTTGCAACGAGTGCAACCAGCAACGCCGATGATCTATACGGAAATCCATGGAATATTACTAAAGACCACTTTACTGGAATTAGCAAGAATTATGTATCCGCTTAGTAGGCATCGCTAACAACTTTTAGGAGATCTATGCCAGGGAACTCAACCTGATGCGTCGGCCAAACTGAACCACACCTTCGTCATATGTAATCTCATCAGAGGCACCCCGCAAAGAGTTGATGGTGGTCCGGAGAACGTTTTTGACGACAAAAGTAAATGGTCGTCTTCGTTGTATGCCTGTGCTTCAGCTGTGAAGGCCACCGTCAAAAGCGTCACGTTCTTCTACAACGGCACAGACGCGAGGTCTGAAAACCTTGTGGTCAAGGAGATCAAAGAAAAAGAGTACGCTTCGGAGGACGACATGCCATTATGGGGCGTCGAGGATTCTCCGCTTGAACTCGAAGTGTTCCAACCCATTTGGGGCATCGTTGATCCTGCATACGACAAATTCCAAAACATCTCAACAGTCCGTGCCAAATCGCTTTATCTTCTCGGATCAGGCTCTTTAAGCCAAGTACGATGGGAGCTTGACCCCGGATTTGTGCATAGAAATCTGCCGGCTTCGATTGCCCCCATCGGTGCGTTTGTAACCATCTTCTCTTCGGTAGCCAATAGCCTGTCTCCCAACGACGTTGTTGGCAAGACAAGTATGAGTCTGTGGCTGAAGTGGCGGGATTTGTCGAGGTCTGCAGACTCCGCCTCGACTATTCTAAAACTGCTCTGGACTGACTTTGTCGCGTCGGCCGTGGTTGGAACAAAAGGCGTGCTGGGGGCAAGGAATGCACAGCCGGAACACGCAGCGGACGTGTCTGTCGTTCCACTAGTGCACAAAATCCGGTACCGATGGCGATATGGCATACCCGCATTCCTACTCCTCGCGTGTATGTCACTCATCGCAGTTGTGGCGGCTTTGTCGCTCTTGACTGGACGGCCAAACATTGAGAAGATGCGTTACCGGGTGAATCAGACGTCGCTTGGTCGTGTACTAACGACCCTATTTGAGCCGCAGTCAAGCAATTTTGCGATGTCTACTGCGGATTGGAGCAAGAACAAAGCCGAAAAGCATGTGGACTTGGGCAAAAACAGACCGATGGCCGGTCTGGAACCACAGCCGCAAATCATAGCAGAGGACCCCTCCCCAGAGAAAACTAAAGCTTCAGAGATATATAAGGGGTAGAAAGGTAATATATGATTAGACCTACTGTACCAATTACCACTGGTAATGGCACCCAATAAAATTATGCTCCAAAAGTCTGTAAACGCTGCCCCGCCAACGTGTAATCCACCATGATGAATGTGAACTGGTCCAATTTCTTTAAACATCCACAACTTCGACAAAACATGTCGCAAAAGAACGGGATTTTGTCTATTATGTGCGCTGGGCGCAAAAGAAATCATGAGTTTAGTGAGGTTGCTAGAGCTCTTATCGTTCAAGCTGTGGAGAGCGGAAGGTCATACCGGGATGTCGCCGAGGAGGCCGGATGTTCACCTGCCGCAATCTTCAAGATCTTTCAACGTTGGAAAACTCACCAAACCTTGGACAAAAAGTGTCGTTCTGGGCGTCCTAGAAAACTCACGGTTCAGCAGATTCGGTACGTATTAATTTCACTTAAACGCGACCGTAGGGTTACATACGAATCGCTTGTCAATTATCTAGGTGGCGAAATCTCACGGACAACAATACGCCGAGTAATCAGGTACGATTACGGTCGCAAATGGAGGGCTATGCAGAGAATTCCACTATCTAGAGAAACCGCTCGTCAGCGGTTTCTATGGTGTCAAGCTTGGAAGGAATATATTGAAGAATTGCTGGAGGTATGTCGTTTTAAAGTTTGCGGATATACGCCGCTCGGGAATCTTTCACTCAACTTACGGCGCCTTCAGACCATTTTCAGCGACGAATCGTCAGTTCAATCGCAACCTAATTATAAACGAGGTTGGGTATTCCGCAAGCCTCATGAGAAGTTTATGAAGGAATTAGTTAATGTGACAGTTCATGGAAAGTCGCGATTATCTATCATGGTTTGGGGAGCAATCTGGAGAGGCGGCAAGTCTGATATCATCGTCATGATCCGCGATCAGACTGCACGAAGAAGAGGATATACTTCTTTAAGTTATCAACAGGCTTTGGAGGAAGGTTTACTTCCTATTTGGACTGGTTTTCGCCATTTCCAACAAGATAATGCTCGTATACACACGTCAGAGTCTACGACGAACTGGCTGTTGGAACACAGCATATCCTGGATTGACTGGCCTGCTCATAGTCCTAATTTAAACCCAATTGAGCATATTTGGAAGCAATTAAAGCTGAATATTAAAAAGATGTTCCCTCAATTAGATCTTTTGAAAAACAACGAGTCTGATCGAGCAAAGTTGATAAAATGTATCAAGTTGGCGTGGGCGGCAATTACACCAGAGCAGATTAACCGTCTGATTGGCTCACTCCCCCGCCGACTTGACGCCTGCATTCGCGCAAGGGGATGGTATACAAAATATTAAATAGAAAAATCAGGGCTTGAAAATGATAGAACTTTTATTATTGTTGGATTGTATTTAAATTAAATATGTATAAGTGAGGTTATCACGGTTGAACAGATTGAGTTACTACAGGGTGGGGTGTTTACAGACTTTTGGAGCATAATTTTTACCATTTTTTCTGGCCCGTGCACCATTCTTTTCATCTCGGCGGTCAATAGGCGGACGGGTACCCGTCCTTCTAAAATGGGACGGGTCCCGTCCCAATTACCATATCTGGTATAGCTCACTCCGCTATCGGTCTCCCTCTCGCGCCATCTCAAATGTCGCGTTCTACTGCACTCGCTGCTAATCGTGTCGAGATTACGGGCTAACGGCGACTGCTTCGCTATGAACGTTAACCAATCTCAAAGTCCGACACCGTTTCCTGGTGACTGTCTCCCTCCTGAAGGCGAGTATGAGTCACGGGAGGCGCTATTCGAGGCAATCAACGCCTGGGCAGCGACCAGGGGCTATGCGTTCATAACTGGAAGGTCAACTAAGGAGAAAACTGGCAGGAGGACGATCACGTACATGTGTGATCGTCGCCGTAACCATCCAACCGTTTCCAGAGAACGCCAACGTAAGATGACAACTCGAACAACAGGCTGCGAGTTCTCTGTACTGGCGAAGGAAAATAATGATAGAAGTACCTGGACTCTGCGGCACCGTTCTGACAGCCGATTCTCACTACATAACCATGAACCTAGCCAAGACACCACCGCCCACCCAGTACTTCGAACACTGTCTAAGGAGCACCTGTCTCAACTGACTGGCCTTGCCAATGCTGGGATAGCCCCTAAAGAAATTAGAACGTACATGCGGCAGAACACCGACACGATAGCAACACAACAGGACATCTACAATCGTATTGCAGATGCTAGACGAGAAGTGTGTCAAGGACAAAGCAGCATTAACGCCCTTGCTGATCAGCTGTTTAGAGAAGGATTTTGGAGTCAATTTCAAACCGGCACCGACGGTCGAGTCAAAGCTGTTCTATTTGCGCATCCCGATTCAGTGGCATATCTACAGGCATATCCGGATGTCTTAATCTTAGACTGTATCTATAAAACCAATAAATACGGCATGCCACTTTTGGACTTGATCGGTGTCGACTCTTGTTAACGTTCGTTCTGTGTCGCGTTTGCTTTCCTAAGTGGGGAGCGTGAAGAAGACTATTTATGGGCGTTAGATCGATTCTGATCGTTGTGCGAAAACCACAGGATTAGGCATCCCTCTGTCATCTTGACTGATCGCTGCCTAGCATGTATGAATGCTGTCGATACTTGCTTCCCATCATCAAGGCCGCTGCTATGTCTCTGGCATGCTAACAAGGCAGTTCTTTGCTACTGCCAGCCTAGATTTACACGCCAGACTCAAGGGGAAAACCCGGGAATCGAGGCTTGGAATGAGTTTTACGGCCACTGGCATTCGATTATTAAGTCACCAAATGAACAAACTTTCCACAAATGTGTGTCTAAGTTTGAGAAGAAATACATCGCGGATTATATCGAAGGAGTCAAATATATCAAGACAAACTGGCTTGATCAATACAAAGAGAAGCTGGTGAAGGCGTGGGTCAATCAACATCCCCACTTTGACAACGTCGTTACTTCAAGGGTGGAAGGCATATACTGGCTGCTTAAGAGCCACCTCAAAGTATCTACATTGGACCTTTTCGAAGCTTGGCGATCGATCAAGCATGCACTACTCAATCAACTGGCGGAGTTGAAGTCGAACCAAGCCAAGCAGAAGATCAGGACACCTATCGAACTCTCCAGTATTCTCTATGGTGCAGTACGTGGTTGGGTGTCTCATGAAGCTTTGCGAAAGGTTGAGCAGCAACGAAAGCTTCTATTTCATTAAGGCTCTACTCCTTTGTCGGCCTGTACTGGTTCTTTCTCACGATCACAAGGGCTGCCCTGCGCTCACAAGCTGGAGGGTTTATTAGCTCAAGACCAGACTCTACAACTCGAAGATTTTCATCTGCATTGGCACTTGACTCGGGAAGATAATCGAAGGCCCCTCTTAGAACCCCGCCAGCGAGTCGATCCAGTGACTACGAATTCGTCTTTGCCGTTATCTAGTGTGAGAAGAGAACTTGGCGGCTTTGAAGTCATTGAGAAGGCGAGGCCGATACGAAACCCTCCTTTATGCAGCAAATGTCATATACTAGGTCACGCAAGGAACTCAAAGGAGTGCCCACTACGATACTCGGAACTAAGAGCATTGCCCGTTATATCTTCAGACCAGCCGCAGGTGTGTTCGAAAACCTTTGGGTAGATACCCTTTACGACCCCTGAGGAACCAAGGCCACCAGTGATGAGAACGCTCGGCGAAATACAGTGGCAACCAATCACAACTTTGGAAACTTTCGAATTTGAGAATGAATCAAATTGTCAAGATCTGCCATCCCAGTTGACCATCGAAACAGAGCAGGTGGACCGATACATAACGACTCCAGAACCTCGCCACCCATCACCTACGCCATCGACGTGTAGACCGCAGGTATCACCACAGTTAAATTCGAGAGATCTAGCTTCGAGCCCAACTACAAATCTGAGGCATGATGATCCACGAGCCATCCATCAGAGATACGTCAAGTCTAGAGAGGATTAGTATAAGGCTCAACCCCCAGGAGCCTGGCTAGGTAATCGCCAGTATCGAAAGACAATGGGCTTACCTTTGGGATACTCAAAAGCAAGCTACAGCTGGTGTCTTGATTATAAGCAAATGGGGAGGTGCTGCAAAACCTCGACGGGTCCGAGAGAATGGACTAAAGAAGAGATGATGGCTTACTTAGACTAGGATAAATCAGAAGCTGATCGAATTGAAGCACAAGTAGCTAAGGAGACCGAGAACGGACGACTGTTTACAAGCAGAAGAGGTACGGGCGAGCTGTGGAAGATAGCTCAGCGGGATATCGATGAACAAGAAGCCTTGTATGCTGCCACGGAACAGGAGGAGAGTTGTATTGTAGTTCAGTCCTAACTTTAGTAGAGTTTATAATGAGCGTATAGCTCGGATAAATCAAGACTATACAAGTTAAAGTCAGCGATTTGCTTTGAGTAAAGATTAGCGGTTGATGGACTTCAAGTAAAACCACTCGAAATAGTTCCAATCCGATAGCGGAGTGAGCTATATCAGATATGGTAACTCGGACGAGACCCGTCCAGTTTTAGAAGAACAGGTACCCATCCGCCTATTAGCCGCCCAGGAGCAGGAGATGGAAAACAAGAGGTGCACGGGCCACTAAAACTGGTATTGGATGTCAATACCAGTGGTAATTGGTACAGTAGGGGGTCTGCGAGTCAATAGCGCGAGTCCAAATGCGTACTCTGGGCTTCTTACATTGTCAACACTCTGTCTTGTAGCTTTATTTTGCGATTTATATCTAATTTTCTTGACGAAGATGACAACAACATAGACGTTCCGAATTTTCATTCATCCCTTAATATTACTTCATTCGTTGAAGCAAGACTCTGCCCCCATTGACCTTTTCTCTATCCGTAAAAGTCAGTTCCAGTCCCGAGGGCTTGCCATCCGCACCAATTCTGAATTCCGCCACCAAAAATACTTCGGGTAGTCCATCTCCTTCTAGAATCGTTATAAATGCAACCCAGAAGTCACCAGATACGTGATGCAGCGTCACACGTGTCTTCCAAAGCAAGTCTTTCCGATGGGCAACTAAAACTACCCCCATCGGAGTCCCTTTGCTTACGACTTCGACAAACTCCCAGGTTCCATAGCCTAGAGCTTGGTATTTTCCGGAAAACTCTGATACATCCAGCGAGGGAGGTTGATTTCCACTAGGACGGTTTGGGAAGAGAATTTCCGTGGCGTTTCTGACATCCCTCTTCTGTTTGCGCTGCGCATTCCGCAAACTACCCCTTTTCGTCAGTCTGCGTCTTACTAAAAGATCTCGAATCAAGATGAGACTTACTCTTCTGCAACATCATGACGTTTCTCCTCTGGTGTTCCGAGTTTGTCATAGATAACCCGTCTCATAATAATTTCTGTAGCTGGGCTAGGACAATTGGCGAGGATCACGACCCCGTAATCTAAGTCAGGAAGCCAATAGACTAGAGCAACATGTGAGTTAGTCGATCCAGAATGCCAGTAAATAACATTGCCTTGAATCGATGTACGCCACCAGGCCAGTCCATAGAGGGAAACGTCCAGTCCGTTCGCAGGGTCTGGGTTATGGATAAACCGTGGCCTCCGGATGTCTTGGTGAACTTGTTCTGACAATGGCGATGCCTTTCGCAGGAGACATTTAATCCATTTAGTATAGTCAACGACGTTGGAGATAATTGCGCCCGCACCGCTAACGATCTCTGTGGGTAAGAAAGGGACTGCTTCGTGGCGCTTATTATGCTCGTCCCAGTAATAGCCCCTGGATAGGTGCTCTGGAGCATCTTTGGCCTGCTGCAAATCCAAGAAAGTCGAGTTCATTCCGAGAGGCTCCCAAATAAGTTCCTTGAACACATCTCTCAGCCTTTTACCAGTAACCTTCTCAATGACATAGGAGAGTACGGCGTACCCTTCGTTGTTGTAATCAAACTCGGTACGAGGCTCTGCCCTGAGAGGGAAGTGTCGGATGTTTCGGACAATATCTTTGACTGTCCATGGTCTCCCATTTTCTTCAAGTCTGATACTGAGGTCGTTGTTGCTTAAACCACTGCAATGACTTGCGACATCTTCCAATGTAAGGTTGTTTGTCGCCCATTCATCGCTTGTGACGAAATCGTCTCGAATGATTGATATGATTGGAGTTCGCCAACCCTTGGAAAGAGCAGGATACGCTCCGCTATCAATCAAGTGGGCGAGAGCTGCGGTTGTAAATGCCTTGGTGGTGGACCCTCCGTACCAGAGAGTTTCCGGCGTCGCAGGGGTATCAGGTAGAGTCGCGTATCCAAAGCTCTATGTGATGTGAGCTTAGCTGAAGGCTCAACATCGGATGGGTAGGTTTACCTTGGTGAATGTATCGTCCCCATCGACGACCGCGATAGATAGACCAGCAAGCTTCCACTCGTCCCTAGTCTCGACAATGAAGTCTACTAGCTTTGGCTTAAAAGGGTTGCTCATCTTCGCACCACCCATACTTGGGATCAAACCCGGCGTTGCAAAGTATGCCGTGTAATTAGGCTGATTACCGGTAAGCTGTGTCCGGCTTAGCCTACGATGTAGCTGTGAAAATAGGCCCGCCATAATGATGCTGTTTATTTATCCCGTTTTGTTATTAGGCTATCGTGTGGCTCAGTCAGCAAAAGGCGGGGTAACTGCCGAATTTAAGGCTACCATGTGACCAAAGCTTTGGACACCGTGGCCTCAGGACGAAAACCCAGCCAGAGTCTGCTTCTTCGTGAACAAGAAACTAGATTACGCTAAGTGGTGCTTTAGAGAAGGAAGCAGAGACCTTTTCTCTCTTGATCTAGTATTCGGAATAGAGGAAGAGCAACAGGTTGTGAGACATGACGTTTATAATCCGACCCAAGCCGTCTTCAACGAGTATGTCAGCCGCTGGGATTCACAACACTGTAACGGTGGTTTGCGGTGGAAGATCTTCCATATACGGGCCATGACGCCTATGCGGCTTGGACCGAGAAGGTGTATAACTGGCAGAGCAAAATTGGGCTGGTAACGGACGATATGGGAATCTACGAAGGCGTCACTATCGGAGATGGCCAAGATTGCAGTAACATCATTAAGACGCAGTGGTTATGCAATACTGGTATCTTCCTCCACGGCGCCGCCGCGTTGTACAATCTTACAGAGAGCGACACATGGAAAAAGCGCGTAGGTGGTATGACGAGCGACGTCTGGAATAAGGTTGTCAAGAACTACATCATCAACGAGCAGTTCTGCGAGGCGCATAAGCAGTGCAACCAGGAGCAACGGAGCTTCAAAAGATACCTCGCCCACTGGATGGCCGCTACTTCTCAGGTCGCCCCGTACACCAACACGAATATCACAACACACCTCAAATCGAGCGTCCAAGCCGCTGCCAAGGTCTTTGATGGATGTCCCACGAGAGGGTAGGAAGGGTCCGCTGGCACGGCGTGCGGCTTTTCCTGGTTAGCCGATTCATTTGACTACATCGTTGATTTTGGCCTGCAGATAAACGCCGCATCTATCCTCATGTATACTCTGGTGGATAAGGCCAAGGCGCCCGTTACATCCAAGACTGGAGGAATTTTCAAGGGCAATCATGGTGGCAGGGATACCAACTCGGGCCAGGAGGACGGAAAGCTCAAATATAAGACCATCACAATAGCAGAAAAAGCGGGCGCTGGCATCTTGACACTTCTTATTGCCACGGGTTTTGTTGGAGGTACCGCTTTCTTGGTTATGGAACGGTAAGGGGGGACGGCGTTGAACAGTATTTTGGCATTTCCCAGTAATATGGGGCGTTATGGATTACTTAGAATTTGGCTATATGGGGCGTATGATAAATAGTCCAGCTGTGGCATGGATGCCTCTCAGTCATGGTAAATGGTGGTACACAGTATTTAGGAAGAGAAGACTTATGCGGTTCCTTATATCGATATGTTCTACAGAGAATAAACGTTAATAAACGAACAATTTAGTATTCTTAGTGCCATTAACTAATTATAGAAGATAACTGCTTGATTACTATTACTTGCAATAAACTAAACTAAATGATATTTGTAGGATACTTGGCAAAAGCAGCAGCATAACTTTTATATGCCAATTCAGAAAAAAATCTTTTTCCAATTTTATCATCGCCATCAGCACCATCGTCGTCATCGGCAGCGGCTCTCATAAACCATACCATAAAACGACGACCTAGCTTTCTTACTGCGGTTAATGACGGGTTACGGAAGGTGTTGTTTCAGGTCATGAACCATGTTGTGGCTTGGTTGAACGCGATATCGACGATGATCTTCGACCGACGGGACAACAATAAGCCGCCTTTACGGGCTGACCCTGCCGCAACACTGAAGCATTATTCGGACCAAAATGACCGGAAGGCTGAGAAAAGGTTTGATGCTTTCTTCTGGGATCAGAAATATCCTCTTTTAGCCCCTGAGGCTGCTCCTATCCTCCTGCACCTGGAAGTTCTTGATTTTCTAGTGAAGCATCTCAACGACTTCAGAAACCCAGCAGTCAAGCTATACCTCGATCAAGCGCCTAAAGAAATCGACTACGCTTAGTACATAAAGCGCTGTCGCACAAGACATGGGATAGGGTATTAACAATCGTCTGATGGTATATAAGGGACGACTTTTACTTAGAATGAATGCAGTCACCTTGTAGTGTGGTTCTGAATGCGGCTATACACGGACTAACATCTGCCATGCCGAGTTTCCTCGGTCGACCAACTGTGACCTGGCCAAGTCGTTTGGCCATTACATTACGGACGATCAGGTGCTTGGGGCGGACTCCGCCTTCTTGGGTAAACTTAGATCCGGGGCCTTTGAGGCAGCGCTGAGCAGGGGGTTTGCCAAGCAGCGATGAGCACTTCGTATTCCTTTCGTCGAGCACAGCCCTCCGCTAAAGATGATTACAGGGTTCTTTGTGAAAGGTTGAAAGATGTGGGGTACACGTGACGTAACCGCAGGGGTCGTAACAATTCAGGTAAAGAAGTTTTATTCATAGCTGGTAACCTAAATTCTATCTCAGGTAATTAATGTGTTGTATATATACGTGATGGATCCAATGTGGTGAGGGTGAGCCCAAGTGAGAGGCTCACGCTGGGTCAAGTGAGCTTGTAGGGAAAGCTCACGCTGCCTGGAGCGAACTATAGGGAAAGCTCGCGGCCTGGTGAGTGAGCCTGGTAAGGGTCACGAGGCATGCAGTGAGCCAAAAGTTGGTTGGCTGGAAGAAGTGGGGTACGCGTAATGTAACCGCTGGGGTCGTAATACACAATCTAATAGCGGGGCTCTTAAAAACTTCCCCAAAAGCTGCATCAATTCACCTTTACTTATAACCTCCCTCCTTAGCTACACATACCCTCTATCACTCAAGTCCGCACCAAGCAATGGCCAGTCTGCCTTTTCTTCCCAATGAAGTCTCTCTTTTTACTCTTAACAAAGCCCATCCGCGGGATTGGCTTTCCCTTCGGCAAACATGCAAGGAACTCAATGAAAAAACAGCTCACCTCGTCACTGACTTCTTCTTTCGGACGCGTGTAGTCATGCTCGAGCGGAGAAGTCTGCATTGTCTCGAAAGTATTGCAAGAAGTGAGTCGCTCGGGCAGTCTGTTGAGGAGCTTGATATTTGCACCAGTCATCTGCTACCACTCGATGAGGTGGAGGCGATCGAGCGACCACATAGCGAGTATGAAAGCATGATGAAGCATCTAAAGAAGAAGAACGACATAGATGCTATCCTCCACCTTGGCATAGAAGACTTTGAAGAGTGGGTCAGAAGGTGGCCGATTAATAACGGGGAGGGGGGTTGGTGACGAGGATGAACAAGACGTCGATAACGACCAAGATAACCAAGCGATGGACTCTGGCATCGGCGATGACGACAAAGCGGCAAGGAGCCGACTTGAGCAGATTAACACGCAAGAGTACAACAGACATCTACATGATCAAGATGATATGATGCGTGCAGGCTACGATGTAAAATGCTTGGCAGGAGCTATGACACACCTCAAAAGTTGCAGAAAGATCAATATCAGTACAAGCATACACGCCTGTGGACTGAGACGGCTAAGACAACGTATTGGTATCCTGCCGCAGAGGGGACTTACATTCAAGTCGAAAGCAAGCATCCGACAAGTACATCACATCGTCCAGGTTGTTCTGGCGGCCATAGCAGTCAGCAGAATTTCGGTCCAGCACCTGGATATCAAACCTAGTATGATGCTTGAGAATGCCAATCGGATTAGCCCTTTCATGCTTATGGGCCCGTCATCGTCTATCATCCTATCGAAATCTTTCCCTACCAGTCTGCGCCAACTTCAAATCTCACTCGATCCGGAGTCTCCTCCAGAAGACACGATTTCAGGCAGAAAATGGGGCACTGGTCTTCTTCAGTTTGTGCACCTTCTGCCCGAGCTCTCTGATCTCGAGCTTAGCTTTGAGTATAGGGATGAGGCAGGTCGATTCTCCGAGATTGCCAAGGACCTCTATATCCCCAAACTAGAAAGTGTAACGTTTCACTTGGTCGATACCACCAAGGAAGATATCACAATCTTACTTCTATGTCATCACCGAACGCTCCGGACAGTGGTTTTAGAGTCGATCCAGCTTGATGGAGACCTGACAGCTTGGCGCTGGCTGATTGAGGTTGTTTGGAGGAGCCTAGAGCTTGATGAGTTTTGTATTCTCTCAAGCTGGGCAGAGAGGAAAGATGAGGATTTTCCTTTTGCAAAATTAGAGGATATTACGATAGTAGATAATGATAGCTATAATGACGCTGTCAGAGGATTGATATAGTATTATGACCGCTCAAGTTCTCATACGAATCTAATGTACACCACCTTTTACAGACCCTAATCGAGTCCGTGGCAAACCTGCAGTTAGATCAGTATCGTCTAAACGAGGCGAAGAGGTTAGTTCTGTATTCTAGTAGGTTCTGCCAAGAAGAAACTTACTGGGAACGTCATCGAAGTCGCAGTTGCCCTTAAGAGCAATGCAGGGAGTCATCTTAGCAGCGACGCTGCCAAGGTCTGAACAGCGGCATCCAAGGTCGGTTGTCTTGGATCCGACTCCTTCAATGACGGCTTCCGTGCAGGTAGCGGCGCAACGCTGAAATCTCCGACACCAAGCCAGGTAGAGTTGTGCAGGAAAGCCCATTATTGATGTAATTGCAAGATGTTTGCGGAAAAGAAGAGAGGTTATCAGGGGTTGTAATTGGATGCTACAGAGAGAAGGGGCTTCGTCTTTTTATAGCTTTGTTCGATACCGAGTACGAGACTTGTGGATAAAACAAGATAAGACGGAGAGACACTTCTAAAAGGATGCTGTTAAGACTCACCATTCAAAAAGGGTTTAGACTCGCCATTCATAAAGGGCTTAGACTCGCCACTCAAAAAGGGTTTAGACTCGCCATTCATAAAGGGCTTAGACTCGCCACTCAAAAAGGGTTTAGACTCGCCATTCATAAAGGGCTTAGACTCGCCATTCAAATCAGGTATAATGTCATGTATTACGACAAACCACTAGGGTGGGCGCATCCTAGCTCTTTCTTAGAGCCTAGACCTTCTTGCGCCTACAATCGTGTGAACTAAGTGTCAGCGTGGTCCTTGTTTTCCGTTTTACCCTTATCACCAGAAGTTCTAAGCCTGGCGTTTCTTAAGTACCCTATATCCAGTTTCGCTGCTCTTCTTCACCACAAGACAGAATGCAGCTTC
Source organism: Fusarium oxysporum f. sp. lycopersici 4287 (assembly GCF_000149955.1). Taxonomy (NCBI): domain Eukaryota; kingdom Fungi; phylum Ascomycota; class Sordariomycetes; order Hypocreales; family Nectriaceae; genus Fusarium; species Fusarium oxysporum. The sequence goes on from NC_030986.1 coordinate 6,571,033, forward strand.
ACGATAGACATGAACCTTCGGAATCGAGAGCCAGCACAAGAGGGTACGACTGGTGTCACGGACTGTGCTCTCGCAGCGTTCTATCACCAAGTCTAATGCCCTCGTGGTACACGATAGTTTCTGTTCATCCACAGACAAGCTTCTAATACCCGGATCGTCCTGCCAGCACCCTTGACCCATAACATGGTCTGATGTCAATAGGGGTCTAATCTATTTATTACTATGGTTTTCTACTGGTTTTCCCCCAGGTTATATTACTTACTAGGAAAAACTAGCTATCTAGGCTTAAAAAGCTTAGTAGTCATCGCCTTTATTAAAACCACTTTTTTGCAGGACTATAAGGCATTTAAGGTCTTATAAGCTAGCTATTTCTAGCTATTTATCTTACTTAATGCGTCTCTTTTACGAGATAGTAGCTAAGTCTTTCTTTTAGATATTCCTATCTTGTAAGCTAGATCTTAGTTAGAGAGAAACAGCGGGGCAGAGAAGGTTAGATAATTAATACTAACCCTATCCTAACCCTAACAGTCAGCCTCGCACTTAATTTACATATGAGCGCTGCAGCTTACATGCACGCTCTTTCAACCCCAGTGATATCCGGTTAGTGCGCTTGGCGTGCCCGGTGGGTCTAACCAAGCTTTCCCGCCAAGAGAACGCAGATTGACTCTTTTCGAGACGTGGTTGAGACAGGCGGTCGAGCTAGAGCAGCAACGTCTGCTATGTGCTCAGTGCTGTTTGCATCAGAGGCATCTTCTAATCTGCCTTACCTATGCAAGGGAGTCAAAACCTGAGACGCCAGGCCCCTCTATGTACAACGTTCCGCAAACCATGTCATCTTATCCTATTTGTCGTCGTTACTCAGCTGCGGCCCGCACGTGGCCAAGAAGCATACCACAGTGGAGAAGGGGGGGGTTCCACCAAATAAGCACGGTTTCTCCGAGAAAGCAGGGGTATCATATTTAGAATTAAAAGAAACAACTACTATTGACGGGCTCGCATTTCAAGGGCCTGTTAAGTGGGGAGTTCTGTGCTTTTTCCTGATGATTAGTATGGTAGTGGCCACGCGTTAAGTTGCGCCAACTGCAAAGCCACTGGATTGTATCAAAAGTCCCGTTAGCTCACAATTAGCGTTTCCCCACTAGAGCTGGTTTCCGCCAGGATCTCGGGATTACACGGGAATCGTAGAACGCTCTCGGCATAAGAACAGCAAGAAACCAAGCTCGCAGTCAGTCTCAGTACCTCTAAATTCAGTCCCTTAACCTTCCTTACCGTTACGATGGCCACAACAACGATTTCCCATGGGTCATATCTCACCTCGACCTCCTCAACCGTCATGGCCAGTTGCACTACAGCAGTACCAGGGATGCACGGCTACGTGCCATTCGACCCTAATACCTGCAACTCCAACTATCATTTCTACCCAAGCTTCACTGGCAATCTTGCCTTTGCCACAGTCTTCGGATTGAGCACCATTGCCCACTTGATCGAAGCAATCGCGTTTAGAAAGGTCTGACATCTATCCCCAGTAAATCCAGAAAGGAGACATTGCTGATCAAAAGAAAAGAAATTCTGCTGGGTGGTCATTATGGGAGGGGCATGGGAGACAGGTGCATTCATTGCCCGAACACTCGGCTCCCGTGACCAACAAGAGGAACAGTTTGCCTTTTGGGGGCAACTTCTCTTCATTTTGGCACCACTCTGTTCGTCACGTTAACAAATGGTATCTAAGATTCCGCTGCTAACCGTTGAATTAGGGGTGAATGCCTTTGTGTATATGACAGTCGCGCGAATGGTACATTTCGGGCTTGCCGACAAGCAAATATGGAATATCAAGGCGACCAAGCTGACCGTCATCTTCGTTTGGATCGATGTCGTCTGCTTTCTCGTCCAAGCAGGCGGGGGTGGCATGCTGTCAAATAAAGACGAACCGAACATTGCCAGAATCGGTACAAAGGTATATACAGCTGGGGTGGCGATACAAATGACCTTTGTAATTATCTTTGGAACCATGACTGCGTGGTTCTATCGCAGAATACATCAGGTGCCTCGCTGCAACAATGGCCGAATGAAGGGTTTAACATTGGTGATGTTGGCGGTATTACTTCTCATCGTGGTAGGTTTGAAGACTCAGAGATTTTGAACGAACTCATGGCACGACAAGTCACGGCTAACTTCAGAGTATTACAGGTTCGAACCATTTATCGCTTGATTGAATTCGGACCGGGCCTCAATGCAGACAACCCCTTACTAACGAAGGAAATCTATCCTTTCGCCCTCGATGCATTTCCGATGAGCTTGGCGCTGATAATGCTCAATGCCATGCATCCTGGCCTCGTTCTACGTGGGAAGGATAGCGAATTTCCCTCTCTCGGCCGAGCGGAAAGAACAGCTGTACGAAGGCAGAAAAAGAAGGAACGCCAACAATCAAGGACTACTAACAGTACTCGTAAAAAAAGTGAGTATATCCGTATGGAGCATATCGGATAGCAAACTAGTCGCTAGATGTTAGGACACGTCCGCGTGCTTGTTAGATTAATTAACTGTTAGACATCTCGCTGCAGGTACACAGTAGAAGTGTCTTTCGAATTAAGCGCCAGCTACAAAGCCCGGGGCTACAGTTACAGGTTATGTGGTGATGGTAGCTTGGCAGAGCCGTGAACAACACGCCATCATTGTAAGACGTAGGGAGAATAGGATGTCAATTAGGTTGTACTCACTCTTCAGCAACTAGCCTTACTTAGGGTCCAAAGATCGGGAGTCTCGAAGGCTTCTTCGTTTTTCTCACAGCGCGCTTCACGATGCGCTTGTTAAAGCTGAAATAAGAGAGAAGGCTCCACTCTAGCAGTCTGAATTTAGGGGCAAGCACCTAAGCTTCCTCATTCAATTCCCGCTAAAATGACGTCCCTATTTCCCGTATATCGATGACTGTAAGTATGAATCCGTTTACAGATAGTCTCTGGCGCTTGATGTTTGTTCTGCTGCATAGCCATCGCATGTAAGTTTACCACATCGCGATTCCCAGGCAAATCTGATGCACTAATTTAGAAATTTAAGAATAACCTTGCATGATGAGTCTCAGGGATATCTACCCCGGCTTTAGAACTTCTGGTGACAAGGGTGAAACGGGAAACAAGGGCCACCCTGGAGGTTCGTCGTAATAGGCGAATTATACCTGATTTGAATGGCGAGCCTAACCATAGCTGGCTGTATTACGTGCTTGCGCGAGGGGGGCATTCCTGTCTGTGGGTCTAGCGCCCTTCCCTGGGAGCAGCCTCCTGATAGCTTCGCGAGGGGGAGCGGCCGCCATGTTGAAGCGGTGTTTAATTATGCTTATCTTTCGAGTCGGCCTGTGCCCTTCTCGTGTACTACCTTGACGCTTGCTTCATAGACATTCTTAGCCGCCCAGTCAACCGGCAACCGACCTCTGCGTCAAGCTGATAAGTGCATGGAGTCTTATAGTTACGGCCGCATTCACTGGACCGTTTCCCATCCCTATTGCAATAGTGTAAGAAATAAAGTCTTGAGTTCTCTTAAGCACGGCTCTTGTTGTAAACCAGTGGCTCGCGGCCAAAATCAAAGCAAGGTTCAGGCATAATAGGCGGCTCTATTGTGGATATCTTCTCAACTCGGAATTCTCCATGAGGCTCTCCTGAGCTTCTTGGTTCTTTGGGGATAAGTTGAGTTGACTCATCCTTCCAGACATGCTTGAAACAAGCTGCCATCGGTCCATTTCCACAGTCTCGGGGTACCAATTTGGCATCCTTCAAGGCTTAGTTTGAATTGCGGCCGTGTGAACGCGCGGCCCCTAAAACACGCCAATAGCACACTCGGTGAAGCGAATTGTCATAGTGAGGTTCTTCGGCCCTTCTATAGGGAGCTGGTGAAGCCGAAAAAGATACGTGGCCCTTGCGGTTGCCCCAGATCTCTTCTCTAACTATTGAAAAAACTCGTGAATTAATACCGAAATTCGTTAGTCACATATGGGTACATCACCGATGTCGTTCTAGTTTGACATGCCATAATCCTGGCTCCCTAAGCCACGATACTTGCGAATCATGAACACAAAGCTTTATTACGGTTGCGCACAAATGGTGCCCATTTGATGCCTATCATATTCAGTTCTATTTTTCCTATAAGTAGACGGCGCATGCCATTATGCTGGCATGGACTCAAACACGGTTGTCCTTCACTATTACCGCCTGATAATCGACTTGTCTGATCAACATATAAGTGACATTAGTGGTGTATAAATATACATCATGCTGCAACTTTGGATTCTCATCGCCAGCCTCACTATAGGTTCCTTCGCTTTGTTGGGTGCAACTGCCCAAGTGAACGACCGCAATCCGCTCACCGAGGAGTTCGGCGATTTTGCGGCAGAGACATTGGATAATTGGAAAGTCCCGGGTTTATCCATTGCTGTGATTGACGGCGACCAGGTCTTTGCTGACGTATGAACTTGATCCCTCTGCGCTCTGCAACATCGGCTTGAATGCGTGACTGTGAATAATACTGATGCGGATATAGGGATACGGCTTTTCGGCATTGCCTGATAAGCCAGCCACGCCGGAAACACTCTGGTACGGCGCTTCAACTACAAAGGCACACACTGCCGCTACCCTAGCTCACCTGATCGACTCCGGAAAGTACCCGGCTCTCGCTAACGGTTGGTCAACGACAATATCCTCTATCATTCATGACGATTTCGTTCTTCAGGACTCGTGGGCGACAGAGCATATCACACTAGACGATGCTATAAGCCATCGCACAGGGATGGCACATCACGATAAAGCCTACGCGGGGGTAGTGAAAGGAAAGGAAGCTAAGCCTAAAGATGTTGTCCGCAACTTGAGGAATCTACCCTTAACCACCGAACCACGGCTCAAGTACTCTTATACGAATCTGATGTACACCACACTCTCACATGTTATTGAGACCGTCACAGGAAAATGGCTTGGAGACGTGATGAAAGAGCTGATCTGGGCTCCGTTGGGCATGAACTCGACCTTTTTCGACTTGCAGGACGCAAACCATGCCCCTAATCAACTCGCTTCGGGTTACTACTGGGACAAGAAGGAAGGAAGATACGGTGAGGTTCCTTTTATGAACGTTACCCAGCTCAGCGGCGCCGGGGCAGTTTTCTCCAATGTCCTCGACTACGCTAAGTGGGTACAATGCCTGCTTGACGAGGCACTTCCATTCCCCAAAGAGGTGCACAAGGATATAAAGTCTCCGAGAATGCTTATATCCACGCAGCCGGATGGTTCCAGCGACATCGTCACATATGGACTAGGCTGGTATCGCACCCTATTTAAGGGGCATGTTATATACACTCACGGCGGAGGGGTGCATGCCTTTGGAGCCCAGGTCTATTGGTTGCCCGATATCAGTTATGGCGTGGTTGCGTTCGCGAACACGGCCATTACTTCAAATGCCGTGGAGGAAATCCTGGCATGGAAATTGATTCAGGACCGACTTGAAATCCCAGAGAACGAGCGCTTTGATGTCAAGTCTAAGTTCGTCACATCTTCTATTGTCCTACGAAATATTCACTGACTAAGATAGATATCAAAAGACCATGAAGGAGTTAGGCCCTACCGCAGATGAGTCCGTTGATATTCTCTACCCTGAGCGCCCCAATCCGCCGTTGCCCCCTACTGTGAACATCACGGAGTTGCAGGGCATATACTACGACCCAGGGTATGGACAAATTACGTTACGGGAAGAACCTCACCCTGATAGATCAGATGAGAAGATTCTTGTCGCAGACCGCCAGGAGATGACATGGAAGTACCAGATGAGGCTGCATCACGTCTCCGGTGACTATTGGATTATCTACCTGCCTTTTTTGGAGAATCCAGGGTATATGGTCGAGTTCGTAGCTGGGGAGTTCAAGATCGGAAATAATGGAAAGGCGGTTGGACTTCAGGTGGACTGGGTCAGTCGATTTGATGATGTGGTTGAGGGAAACGTCCTATTCAAGAGGGTTGACTAGTTATAGGCGAGGTAGCAACAGCTTGGTACACCTAAATACAAAGTAAACTTCGTGCATTTATACATTAAATGATAGTTATATTGCAATTCGGAACACCAAAGCATAGATGCGTATTGTTGTACAATAGTTGTATGTTATGGGGTAGTGTTGTACAACTTTAGTAGAGGAAAGGTAGTGTCGTACAACTTTACAACAGTTGTGCAACCATAAGGTCACGTGCAACGACCAAACGGGTAGAATTAAGGTGCCATGGCTCTATATCTTCGTCTATAGCATTCTAGTCGTCTTGTAGACCTACATCCATAGGTGCCCCATAATCTCCAGCCAGCGGATTGCATACTAGACCCAATCTACCCTCTCCGGAGGGGACAATTAGTCCTTCTCGTAGCCTGTTGCCGATACACTCCACCTTCTCAAGATTCTTCCAAGTGATTCGAAGCCGGTCCCACGAAGCAGTACGTCGAGCACCTGAGAATGCTCTCTCTGGCTCAGCTGATTCAGATGGGATGGAAAGGATATCGATAGCCATCCGACTGAGTCGTGGATACTGTGCCCGTTGCTCAAGACGAGACCACCAGTCAAGAGGAGTACAGTCGATTTCAAGAGGTAAAGCGTTGATATAGGAATCCAGATTGTCTACTGTACCAAGGACTGCTTGTAATTACTAAATTACACATTTTTCGTCCGTGCGCTGACCCCCTGTCGCCTATCAACCATTCAGCATTCATGTAGGGGACTACATGATTGAAAAATACATACAAAATGAAATGGCGCTATTGAACCATAGGGGGCAACATGTAAAGAAACCCGCCAAGTAAAATAGCCCAAAATAGTATGTATTAAAAGGCAACATCCAGGTATGTATTTTTCCAAAGTATGAATTAATATAAATCCAAATTACACTGTTGCGATAAGTTTGAAGTTTGGTGATTTTTTTTTTGATGTGGTTGTCGAGATTGAGATTGTGTTATGTGATTGGCCAGGCTGCATGGACCGTGCATTTCGGTACATTGAGGAGAGACAAGTAGCCATTTGGGGTAGGGGATAGCATGGGAATACCGATTTGCAGTAAGGGTTACCAATCCAAGCCATAATATATTAAAAGCAGATTAACCAACAAAGTTAAGTTTCCAGTTCAGAGGGATTCAATATATTTAAATCCAGTCAGGTTTAGATCATATTATAAGTGTATTATATAGTATATTTAGCAGAGAATGTTTAGCAGGGAATGTAGAAAAGTATAATATAAGGGTGATTCCATTAGCCAGGCAAGAACCAACCAGCCAGTCCAACGAGTCAGATATAACCCTAATCAAGCATGTAGACAAGAAATGCGCCGCATTTCCACTTCTGCACCAATCAGAATCTCCATATTCTTACCACATATTTCTCCCCATGGCTGCAGCATACAGGATGGCCTCGCTTAATTCATGGCCGACCGCTTGGCATCATTGCGGCCACGGTAAAAAAGCCCAAACCAACATGGAACGAAGACTATTTGTTGGGCCAATGGTACGATACAGTACCCCGGAGTCCAGCTGCCGTAGAAGCCCGGCTTCGAGTTATACTGCGTGGTGTCGGCCTCATGGTTGATCGAGCCACGTTCAACTTGGCCAAGACTTCATACTGATCTCGATGCTGGTTGAATACCTACTAGAAAGATGACTTTTGACCCCACAAATTCAAAGTTGAGAACTGCCTGAAAAGATATGTTGATGTATGGAAAAGGTTCATTTGTTATGTGTTTAGAGTTCAACATTTTGAAACACATCAGCAGCAAGATATATACAGCTTACGACTCGGACGCGATGAAACCATCATGATGTGTCATATACGATATCTGGTTGCTCTTCTACAACGCGAGGCTGTGAACTCTAACTGGAACGTGGATAAAGGACATAAGGAAGATAAGGATAAGCCTAGCGACTGTAGTAATAGAGATAAGTATGAAGATAAAGATGACGATCGTGATGGAGCTAACAAGGAATGGTATTAACAAGTACGACCGAGTCGAGACTAAGAATCATGCCAACAAAAACGATAAACATTGCACTTGTTAAGGATTTGGGTGAAGATAGGGCCACATCCTTAATACGTGTATGCCAAGAAATTATGATGACAAAGGAAGATTTCTGCGTAGCCGCTGAGTTTATTGTGTATTTAATGACTGAGCAGTACAAGAGACTCCATCTCAAGGCGACCACAGGCTGACCCCCTCACCGACTGCAGCGATCAACCTCGCAATAGGCGGGACCATCAGAATTTGTTGACTCTGATCTCTTCACAAGGTATCTCGGTGTACCAGAGTAGGTATTTGAGTCATGTTGCTTGCTTTTTAGTGGTCCTCTGCTGCAAAGTCCGCTTCGCGTCATTGCGCACTTTTTCAGCGATGCACTTCAAGAGCTTCCTGTGAGCTTCTCGAGCTTCCGCATCGTCCTCGTCAGAGATTTCCGGTAAACGCCAATTTGGGTACAGATTCAGATGCGACGGCCGAACTTGTATCTGACTCTGTGAGTGCGAGCTGAAGTAATAGTGACATAAGCGACAAGTTGGCTTGCTGGCGCCGATGTATTGCCATTGCCGCCAAAATCTATTTGGCCTTGTGATTCCGTTCTTGGTGAGGTAGTGATGAATGAGGACTTCTGCGTGTACGATTGGCCTGAAAGTTCTCTTCAAGAGTTGAATTTGGATAGCCTTATCCAGACCCATCCTGCGGAGATCCTCTGCATCCTGCATAAGCTCTGGCATCTTTACTTTCTCAAAAGCCTCCATGTGTTGAACAATAGCAACAGCTGTCAGGTCCGACTGTGCAATGGGCTTGGATATGCGAGTACTAGACGGTAGTGAGGTGATCTTGAAGTCCTGAAATAGTAGCGGCCAGGCTGCTGCTGCACAAACAATAAAGTTCGCAGCTTGACGGTAGGAATGCCAACGGCCGAGATAATGTTTTAGCTCGCACCACGGCCCAGACCTGAGGAACTCGCTGCCCCTGGCTTTCGTTCTGACGGCTTTCTTGATCCCTGTCATCGCCAGCTGGGCATTATGGATCAGGTTGATCAGCCTTTCACAATCTCTCAGTGCTGGGGTAAAGTTAGTCTCGGTATGTATAAAGTACGTCGACAGAAGGAGGGAGACTTGCACTTGATTTCCTCCTGCTCGCGTACGTTGTTGACCGAGAAGTTGCATTTCTCTCTGAGCTTTTGAAGCTCACTCTTCAAGGCCTCTGTGCATCGTTGGAGTCAGTGTCATGTAGTGTGTCATACCGTCTTCGGACTGTCGCCGTTCGTGATCTTCCAGACAAAGGCCTAAAGCCTTATCAAGTTTGTCTTTGTATTCGGTAATTCGGGGCATGTTGAAAGCTAATATCATCCTGAGTACTCTCTTCTCGGGGGCATCGGAGCTAAGATTTTGGGGGTTCTGCCCGGCCAACTGTAGTAAGTTCGTTACGAATCTCGCGGTTGCCCTAGTCTCCTCTTCGTCCTTCCTGTTCGCTGCAAACACGAATTCGGGCCCATTCGTCCCTTCGAGAATTGTCATGGCGGTGACCGAATTTCCGCCTCGTTCATTGTCACAGACCTGGGCGAGATTATTTACGAGCACACGAAAGGCTTCGAAGTCGGATTGCAGGTTGTCAAAGTCGACCGTCGCGTGGCTTTCTGGTTCTTCTCGGGCCAGGTTGCAACTTTGAATCATTGCATACTCGAGAACGATTGGCTCGTAGAGAAGTCTACGCTGGAAGGGATCGAGACCAGCATAGTATTGGAACTCCGAAGTCTGGACTACCGTCATTCTTGATGATGCGTGATGATGCTATCATGGGAGAACTCCTGCCTGGTAGCTTGATGTAGCATTAGCCGAGCTATGGTGATCAAACGCCTGGAGTAAAGACAGTTAAGCAGTTTTCTGCCAGGGTTCCTAAGGCAAATGAATAATAAAGTCTAATTCTTCAATACTTCGTACTAGGCCGGCATCATCATCGGTGATGACCTATGACACAATCGTGAGTAATATGGCTGGGGAACTAAGGTCGGTTTTGGCCGAAAAAGGCTTTTTCCACCGCATCGGTATTCCTCGTCTGATTAGCCAGGAGCTATTGAAGCCCACCGGAAAGCCCCGACTTGCTAACACCAGCTTCGGATACCAGGTTAGTATGAACTCCCATATCCACTCGAGTAGTAAACATCGAGCGTATTTACCACAAGAAGCTGATAAGATACAGAAATCATTCAGGAGAACTCTTGACAACAGATGCTCACTAAAAAACTAATTCGGGAAGCTAAGCCGCGCCGCCGGGACACAGTTGCGTCATTCGAGTGGTGGCTTACATACCCTTCCCCCCGCAGTGACACCCTGACCCTGGAAGTATAACTATCTCACATGCCCCCGCAATGCTGGTCCGGATTACTTTCAACCAAAAAGGCCAAAGGGCGCGTCTTGCGCTTTTGAAGTTCGTCACTTGCACTTAAACACTGAGCTTACAACTAGGTATACACGGCAACTATGAAGTGTGGAAAAGGCATCGCTTTTTGCTGCTTTGAAACATATACATTAGCTGATGAGTTCCCAGACACCCCTCAATTATGGAGCTAGTACCAGAAACGGCTTTTAAGCCGCATGCCTTGAACCCAACTCTCCTGAACAACACCGGAGGGATTGTAACCGAGGCACCTGGGATGCCACAATATGGGGACCTTATCACTGTCAACTCGATCTCCCTAGGCCATACAGTCAACCCGGCTCTCGTACACGCTACGGCTTCCACCGGCACTGTCACCGCTATCCCTTCTAGTTGCTTGAAGGCATAGTCTTCTCGTGGCTCGCATGCTAACAGTCAGGAAGACGATGAATGGAGGATGCTTATGAAGGATTGCGAAAATGTCCCCGCTGAAGTCAAAGCAAAGAGTCCCGGACATGTTATCAACGCCATTGGACTATCCAGGTGTGACATAGAGTCTACTCAAACTCTAGAACAGCATTTGCCGACCCACGCAGTCAGTCCGAGCAAACATATAAGGCATGCCAGGGGGCCCAATAGGGAGTATTGTTGTTCCTGGCCCGCGTGCTCTCGGACTTTTTTGACAAGCAAAAAGCTGAGGTAAGCGCCTATCTCTCGATTACCGACAGTCGAAGTATTGGTTAGTTGGTTAATGAGTTCCGCAGTATTCATATTCGCACAATGCATAAGCCCCGGACGCTTTGTATAGCAGGATGTGGACAGATATTTGGGGACAAGAAGCCCATGCTCTGGCACGTCAGGGTCTACCATCGGCAGTTCCTGCCCACCCTAGATGCGTTCAAATGCTCTATCTCGGAATGCAAGAGAGAGTTCACCCGCCCTGATAACCTTAAGCGTCACATTGAGGAAGTGCATACCAAGCAAAGATGGAGGAGGAAATGATCATGGGTGGACAAGGTTCTCCCAGCGTTGCAGAGGATGGGAGGGACTAAGGCGTTATCAGTTGATTGATTAATTGATTATATCCTGCGCGGTCGGAATCGTCTAAACGACTATGCCTAATTAACGGGGTCCAGCAAATAGCCGAGGCCTCGCGGATTAGCATTAGTTTGCATTGCCCTACTTCGCCAAAGTTAATAATAATAGCTAGCTATCACTGCCGCGCACTTAAAGAATGAAAACTCAAAGCATGTTCGCCGTTAGCAGTTGCAGAGTCTGTTCCACTCTTTTGACTTTCTTTTCATACCCTACCAGTTACTAAGCTCCCCCCCACGTCCCCCATATAACTCTTTCCAGAAACTTAGCTAACGTGTTTGATAAGCGAGCGACGCAGTCAAGCGAGCGACGCACTGCACTGTATAGCTAAAAATAGCTTACCCTATCGTAATTTACACCTTAAATAAAACAGCTAAAAATATAAAAAAAAGTATTTTTAGTAATAGTATAATAATAGCTATGTTAAATACTTTTCCTAGATTTTGAAAAAAATTCCTTTATAAAGAAATGCTTAATTATACAGTGTATTTTACAGTGCAAATAGATTTTAAGGTTTATAGCTATATAGAATTTTCTTAGATTTTTTAAGAAGAGAAGATAGCTTATTTTAAGAGTTATATATATGCTATTAAAATTATAGCTATTTTAGGCGTAGTTTGGATTTTTAAAGAGTTTTTTAAAAACCGGATTTAAGGTGTATAGGGTGGTGCGTCGCTCGCTTATCAAACACGTTATTGGAAAACATGAAAATATATATTTCTTTTTAATGGTTAGATATATATTCCTGCTGTTCTGCAGCTGTTGGTAAAGTCAAGACTTATGTAATTCGGCACATTACATCCAGCCCTTGTTACAATATAACCTCCACTTGTTTTCTCTCGTGTTTCATCAATGCTACATAGGGTGTTGATTGATTTAGCATCCACATTGAGGGTTATCGCCAGCTAGGACGTTTGCGTGAGTTACCAAGAATGGACGAAAAATGCAGGCGAACTTGAAATGTATTTATATCTATTGAGTTTGATCATCTGTCTCATTTGGCGCGCGGTAATAACATTGGGGCCGAGACCCCGGATGATCACATTGGCGCGCGCTAGCGAAGTTGAGGCCCGCGTCCTATGCCCTGCCATTCTGACATACATTTCTATATATATATCCTATAGTTAATAATAAATAGAGGCAGGATGCCAACTAAGTTATCACTGTCAAACTTGCCAACTGCCTTGGAATTAAAACTTTATCTTTACTGATTCTTTTTTATATATGTTAACCTGCTAATCCGGCTTGTTAATAAAGTACCTGATCTGCTTCCAAACTCTCAAGATAGGTGGCAATAAAAACCGGCTGTATATTGCCTTATACCCCAGTGGAGTCGTCAATAACGAAGAGCAAAGGTAATTACTACAGATACTGTTTACCCAGCTAAAGCTAAATTTTAGCTATAGGTATCATTGGGGCTTTCTTATCGGACCAAAGAACGAAAAAGGTGCCAAAGTCTCTGGTATACGCCACCATGTCAAGAATCACCCTATTCGCAGCTGGATATATGAGGAGATACCTCTGTCCAATGTGCGGAGTACCAACAATCTCCTCGCTCGTATTGTCATTGCCAAGATCGAAGACGAAGGCCGGCTGGTCGACATTATTCGAAACACACCCGTTGCCCAAAACGACCCTAACTGGCGTTACCGAACATGGGTCGCCCAAGCTTTGTCCCAGATAGCTCAAGATGGCATGGCTACTGGGACCGCGGAACTGGATTAGAAAAAGATCAAGGCGGTTGCTCGTGAATATGTCGCGAGCAAGACTGCAGCTGGAAGATATCTCAATGCCGCGGATATGGCGTTGCCGAAGCCGACATATGATATGCTCCAGGGGAAGGAGGTTGTACCTTAGCTAGCAGGATCCGTTTCTGGTTGATATTTGTTTCTGTTTCGTTCGTGCATCTGGTAGGATTGTGTTTCAGACAGGGTATTAGAACTGTATTTGGCAAGACTTCAGATATCTCCCCACCATCTTTGGCGTGTCTTCTCCATTTCAAGCTCGGCAGGGTAGGGATCAAGAAACTGAGCAATAGAACCTTGCCATGCTTGCCGAGTATAGTTCCCACACCATGCAGAAGTGTATTCCCAGTAACAAGGGTACCAACCCGCAAACTCCCAGTCAATGATACCGACGACATATCCACCGCGAACCAAAATGTTGAAGGGATTTAGATCTCCATGAGTAAACACCGCCGGTGGCCACGGGCCGTCCTGTTTACTCACCATTTCTTTTATTTCCTTCCATTCTTGATCATGCATTTGGTCCGGCTGTTCTTCTGGCCTGAGATCTTCACGTAACCATCGATGGAAATCTTGGACACACTTGAACGGCCCGAATCTGGGTCTTGACCGTGGTATGCGGGAATCGCGCAACGAACCGCCTCGACAGCTTTCTACTCCTGTGCCAGGAGGTGGCGGAAGAGCCCTCAGTTCCTGGAACATTTGCCGAAGCTGTGCGAAAATGTTGTCCAGGTCGGCATCGGACAATGTTGGCCAGGCTTCTGCGAGAGAATTTCCTTGAATGCGCTCCATAACGATAAAAGCTCGATTCTTGTAGATAAATGAGCTGTAGACAGCCGGGATAGGGATAGAAGTATTGGCGGCGACGAAGCTCATAGTTGCTGCTTCGGTAAGATGGACAAATGGCCCCGTCTTGACGATGAGGTGTTTAGAAATGGGAATACAAGGCCCATTGTGTTCGTACAAGCGCGCGGTAGTTTTAAGAGCGATGCGGGTCAGCAGGCGACGAAGTAGCGTATTTTTTATGGCCAAGGAGTCTGTACCGTCGTGTTAAGTGGCCGTTCCGTCGTCGGGAGGAACGTAAGGTGTTGACATGCTGGAAGCTAACTAAGCGGAATCGCTGGCTTAATGGAATTAGAGGCGCTGCTTTATGTATGGCACGTGGCCATCAGCTTATTTAGATGAAAGCGCGCCGTGGAAGCTGACACATGGGTAGTTCAAGAAGTGACGAATAATGTGCTTAGACAGGATTAAAATTATTGCGCGCCGGTGTTGCTGATTCTACACCCCGTGATGTCCCTTGTGTATGAAGCCATCAGGTTAGTCGAAATTGCCGTTGCAAGTTTCGCGGTCATTGCACTAGCCTATCTGGGTCTTAGCTCTCCCAGCTTCTAGCAAATCAGAATTTAGCGGCCATATGCTAACTTCATTAGATTTTGGCGGTCATGCACTAGCCTAATCAGGATTTCGCGGTCAACCCAGGGGCTAGCACATCTCATCAAGCTGTAGGAGCTTCGAAACAGCCCAAATCAATCACAACTATACTTTATCTTGATAACTATGCCCGAAGCACCTGAAAAGCGCGGGCGACCACGGAAATATGCTACATCAAAGGAGAAAGCAAAGCAAGATGTCAATGCTAAACGCGCCCGACGACGGCTTCGGAACTCGGTGCATGGAAATATCCGATGTCGAGCCGATTCTCCTCACTCTCTTCAATATCCTCATCCCCGGTGACAAGCTGACATTGCTGCGTCATATTTTCCCTAGGCACTTCCTATCAACAAGTTCATGCTTTATGCAGCTAAAAGTTGGTAAATATGCACTGACGATATGCTCTCCTGATTGGTTCAGCGGTTGAAACAACAGGGATGTAAGCGCTGATGAAATAACTGCCTGCGCTGCCTAATATCGCAGGACAATTACCCCGCCCTCCTGCGACAAACATATGCTGTTCAAGTTCATTTCATCTAGAATGAAGGATAGCATCATGGTCATGCGTCAATCCAAGGACGAGACAAATCAAACGCAAGACCTGGGCGAATCCTGGTCTCCGTATAAGCCTCTGAGCCAACATCGAGATTGCCAACAGATTCACCCCGAACCGACTCTGCTGAACGCAGCTTCGCAGAGAAGTTGTACAATGACGACTATTGGAAGCGCCTGTGGATAATCCAGGAGATTGGGCTAGCCCAGAAGATTAAAGTATGCTTTGGAAACTCGGCGACAGAATGGAAACAGTTTACGCAGTTCATCACCATGCACAACTTTGGATCTAAAGGCCCTATAAGGTTGGAACGGCAGCGAGAGGAGAAATATACCGGGTCAAACACCTTGCTTCAGCTACTGCAGGACCATAAAGAAGCAGATTGCCAAGACAGGAAAGATAAGGTATATGGCCTTGTAGGAATGGCTTCAGACGCCCGCGGCTTTTCTATCGATTATAATAAATCAGTCTTTGAGATTTGGACCGATGTGATGGAATTTATGAATCAACACAGCCTATTTTTTGACAGGGATATCATATCCATCGGGCACCTCGTTAAGTTTCTACTCACGGGGGCGGAATGCGATCCCTTGCAGCAGATCCTGGGGCTATACGCACCTAGAGAGGTCAAGCAGAGCTCGATGAAATATGATAGTAGTCTTTGTACTCTTTTTTCTATCTTTGAAGAGAAAATCTAAGGCAAATAAACTCTTTGTATACTTTAAATATCCCGAATACCATAAGGTATAAAGATTTATTTTAAAATAGTTGTTTAAAGCTATTAATAGTATTTAACTATATTATATGGTTTGTGGAGATATCCAAATTATATTAGCCAAAGTAGACCCGGCCGTTCTATTTCAGAAGGTAATCTTCAGCCTATCAAGGCAGAGGACTTATAATGACTAGGCAGTAAAGTTTATAGCTTAACAAGGCTTCTGTTACTCCTTGATAAGTATAGACATTGCACGGCTTCTAATCTGTTATACCTTCTACGTATATATAGTATACTCAGCTGAAGATCTATCAGAGTTGCTCCTCCCAAAACTGTGGTACTATGCGTAGTACTGTCAGAGAGCAATACCATGCAATACCCACCTACCGCCAGTAATACCCACCAAGTAAGCAAAAAAAATATTTCCCCATACGAAATGCAATTTTTCAACCAGATGTAGGAAATCCAACAAAATTAACAAGAGTGAAATAACATTCGAATTTCATTTTAAAATTAGGTGGATTTTAGTATTTTCGCAGTATTCTAACTTCACGCCCTGCCCACGTGCGTACCACAGTTAACTTTTCCTCCTCCGAATTTGGCCTCTCATGTTCTTCCATCCCTCCCACCTCGATCACATCCTCAACAGCATTTGCCCTTTTAATTGCTTTTTTGGCTCAGAAATAACACTACCAGCCACTAGAGCTTCGGCTAATGTCATAAACCTTTTATTAGGATTCAGTATCGCCCCCCTCTTCTTGCCTCTGCTCAACCGGTCAACCTCCTCCTCTAGACTAGCTATTCTGGTGCCGAGAGAGGCAATCTTTGACTCTTGAGCTTTAAACCCTCTTATTATTAGAAAGTAACATCTTCTTGTTAATAGGCTCTTGTTCTTCCCCAGATCTCTGATATAGCAGCTGGTCATTGGCGTATAATCAGGGTCGACTTGCCTATCTCTGTGGCTATCTAACCTGGGCATTATTTCTTTCCTATCTAGCTAAATCTTAGGATAGAGGAGCGCTTTCCGTCGTAAAATCGGTCAGTTCCTAGTCACTCTCCAGCCTAAGAGGATATTTTTCTTTATTATACCTACTGCTTTAGCTTTAGTATAGGGCTTAATAAAGTTAACCTTATCTACCGGCGCAGAATTAGTTAGGCTGGTAAGTTTCTATAGTTCTTTTTAATAGGCAGCCTTAGAGGCATTAAAGATACTATTATCCAGTGGCTACAGGCCATGAGAGCAGTGTATAGGCAAGTAATAGCAATGAACATTATTTAAAAAACATAGAGCCATCTGCTTATCCTAGATTTAGGGTCAGCGCTATCAGCGGTATTTCTAATTTAGAACAAGTAGACACCTATAGATATATAGCTCCTATGGCTATATAATATAATAAGCCTTGCATTAGGCTTATCTGCTGATTATATTTAAGGCAGATAGAACTCCTTAAGCTACGTAACTATAATATAGTTATCTATCTAGCTATTATTAGATATAATATAATACCAGTTGGCAATTATTTTAAACTTATCTATGAACTACTACTACTAAAAGTCTTTACCTTTAAAGATAATTCCAGGATTTAAAAGACAGCTATTTATGGTAACTGCTTTAATAAAGGTAATCTAAGTATAAGTTTACAAGCCCTTAAGAAAGGCCTTCCTCCTAGGATCACTACTGCTAATAACTAAAGAATCTAAGCCTAGCTTTTTAATAAATTAATAAGTTTTATAGGAAAAATAATTAATACTTACTAAACCTAGCTATAATACTACCCTTATTAATATTAACTATATTCTCTGACTTAATCTAACTATATTTACTTTCCTAGATACTAAAATACTAATTAATAGCTATTAAGATAAAAGAGTTAAACCTTACAGCTTCCTGGTATTTTCCTACCCCTGTCTTTGATATTAGGATAGTATTTAATAAACTTGGCTAATTAATATATACTAATATGCCTTTCCTGGCCTTACTATCTTAAGGGGGCAGTAACAGTGGCACAAACTTAACTATAGGAAGGAGCATAGCCTAAGGCCTCTTATTAAAACATCCAGGTAACTAATCTAGACTTCTACAACTTAAATAAAAGCTAAGTAGGTTAGGTAATCTTAGATTTTAGCAGTAGACCTCTCAACCTGTTAGATGAGAGTAGTTTAAGGCATAATATTTTTTTAGGCAGCCTAGTTCTAGGAAAGACCTTTATCTATAACATCTAATATAACCTAGATAATATCCTCCTATATATAAGATTATTGAGGCATATTAGAAGTAATAAAGGAAAGATAGGAAAGCAAAAATTCTTAATAAAGCTTTAGGGAGGCTGGTTAATAAGGGGGGGCATTTCAGATATTTTATATTAGTGCTATATAACTATACCATATATATCACTAAAGAAGTAATATTATAATATTTAATTCTATGTAATTACTAAGATAATAGGCATTCTCTTATAAAAATACCTTTTCTTTTAATAAAGTATTGTGTAAATGAAATTAGGCATTTTATATAAGGAAATATTTTTTTGCTTACCTTTAGGTGGTACTGCATGGGTAGGCCTATACTCAGATTTTGGCCACCGCCATGTATCAGGAGGTGCAACTAGAAGTTTAATGCTGATATGTTATCTGTATCTATGTGCCTATCTGCTATTACAAAGTGAAGCGAAGATTCAAAAGAAATGGCCATTATAACGGCCATACAGAATGGAAAATAAGGTTCCCAAAAAGGCTTTGGAAGCCGCCGGATGGTAAAACATTTACCACGGGGCGAATGCTCGGCAAAGCTTACCATCGTGTCGCTGCACCCAATCCTCACTTCCAACACACCGAGGGCACCACAAAAGACCATCAGGATCATATTTTTCCTTGATTTCGCGAAGGCGGGCGTAGTTTGGTCCCCAAAATGACGATTGCCAGTCCGGTTCGATCGAGCTTGCCTTGTTTTCATGCGTTAGTAGAGTCCCTATGCTTCAATAAAGGATTGATGTCTTGCCTCGTTGAGATAGGCACCTTGAACAGGGTCGAGGTCTCTCAGCAATCCAAGCTTGCGGTATGTCATATCGTGGATCATGCTTCGGATCTCGGTTTCGTTCGTTGAGTCCGTCCAAGCTTGACCGGTGATGAGATGGACAGTTGCGTTGCGCCAGGAAGGATGAAGAGAGTTGTTGACAGATTTGGGGCTGATTGTGAGAGTACCGGACATTGAGAGATTTGGCAGGCCGTTCTGAACACTATTAGTGAGAGAGCTTAGAGAATGCAGTTTATCCTCCATCCATACCGATGGTGCTTTCTTGGTAGGGCCAATCTTCTTGTACACGGCGGCGAACTTGTCAGTTTTTTCTATGACGGCACGTCGTGAGATTAGGCGGGATGTTCTAATACTATGGCCTGCGCTGACAGATCCAATATCAGGCAAAATCTTGAGCAAACCTTGCCAGTTGTTCACAGGAAGCCTGTTCAAGGACCAGGCGACTGTTGCGTTGGAAGATCTTAACAGCTTTGCAAATGGTCGGATGGCATCTTCGTAGGTTTTGTTGGACGCTTCAAACATCATCAATGAGCCGCTGAAGGTGAGAGCTTCGGCCGAAGGAGGTCCTTCAACCGTGTAGTAGCCGTGGATACCTGCATCCTGCATGGCGGGGAACAGAGCATGGGCATCTGCGATGAACTGGTACCACTCGTCTTCCGAGGTGTGATTCTTGATACTGGTATCGAATGCTACCATGACCATTTGAGGTGCAGGATAAGCTTTGACGGTGAGACTTGTGATGACACCAAAGGTGCCACCACCACCACCGCGGATGGCCCAGTAGAGGTCCTCATTTTGACATTCATTGGCAATCACGACTTTTCCAGATGGAGTAACAATCTCTGCCTCTAGGATGTTGTCTGCACCCTGTCCGTAGTGGCCCGTAGCGAATCCGTGACCACCTCCAGTAGACCAACCGGCGACTCCAACGTCCTATAACGAGTCAGTCACCATGAAAACTTCACTAGGAATGGGAAAACTTACGTTACTGGTACCGCTAACAGCCAGAGCATTCCTGGCAGCCAATGTTTCGACCATTTCCCCATCCTGAACGCCAGCGCCAACAGTGGCAGCCATGCGTGGGCTTGGGGTGTCCTTCGAATTGGGACAGGTAGAGTTGAAGTTCTCAATCAGTTCAATGCCCTTCAAGTTGTGAGTCCAGATCCTGGCAAAAAGTCAGCATCAGCTCGGAATATTTAGTTCTGGCTACACGTACGACAGACTGCTTGACCCTAAGTTCCTGTGCGTTGTTAGCAAGTATTCTCTACACAAAGTGTCAACTCAAATTCTTTACCTTCCATCGCCAGCATGTCCCGTGTTCTTGATGACCAATCTGATGTTCTTCACCGCGGCGAACCTCAGCGCTTCTACAACATGATCCGTGGTAGTAGCGTTCACGACATAAGGAGGAAGCACGTCGTTTGAGCATCCTCGCTCGCCCGCCTCGGGGTCGTCGTAGATACTAGTTCCGTTCTTGTAGACCGGAATACAACCAGCATTCGACCACTCGCTGTGAAGGCTCGCCGGATCGCTAGAGTGAAACTTTGACTCTGGCCACTGCTTGATGACGGAATCGCAAGCCTCGGCGTCGTAGTTGGGATGAGATTTGTAGCAAACAGCGCCTGGAGGTGTATAGCGAATCAGGTGGCCGCCAATGGTGGAGTTCAGAGCGGTCCAGGTTTTGGTCGATGGCCAGCAGGAATCGTCAGTAGTCTGAAGATGTCGTTAGCAACCTAATTAGGACGGCCATAGTAGACTTACGCATCGACATTGGTCTTTGGCAAGTGCACTTGAAAGGAAGAAGCCTGCAATAGCAAGCGAATATGATGGGTGCATGGTATTCGAGTCTTCTCAGAATGTCACCTGTAGGGTAGTAGGATGAAGACTAGAAGATCAATTCTCGATTGTAAGGTCTCTGTTTTATTTACAAGAGACTGAACTTATACAAAAGGTGGGCACTGACGTAATGACACCAATTACGCAGAAATACAATAGCGAAAAATCAGGTCGAATACGGAAATATCCACGAAGAATAAGTTGAGCACTCACTTGGGTGGAGCATTCGCTTATGATACACGATAAATAAGGCAAGGATAATCAACACAGCCCGTCGGCAGCGACAAATATAAGCTGCAAGTCCCGTAGGCCCCGGAATTTAGTGGACTCCGGGACTTCCGGAAACCTGTTTTTCGTTTGCTACAGGGCAAAACTGCGCTAACACGTTACTTGTTCACTCAATATTACTAATACGCGTATAGGCGGCCGCACGTAACGATAGTAACTCGTACATGCATAAAGCGTTCAATTTCGAAACAGTATGTTCTAACACGGGATATAGCATTATTTTCGTGAAACTACATCCTTTTCATCCGTGCAAACTGGTAGGCTCCCAAATGCCACACGGCTGCTGCCCTTACCAGGGGTCTAATGTTGTGGTATCAGATAATCAGACTAAGGACCTTCAGTCCCTTCGATGCATTGGTCCTGGAAGAATGATTGAAGCAGTAAAGGCGTGGGTTTGTAGTAGAATGCTTATATTAAAGCGGTAAGCAAGCAGGCTTGCATAGGCAATCTTCATATGATTTCGGTATAAGATGGCCAGAGAAGGACAAGTCCAACTTTCGTGAACCGAGAGGGCTAGCTGACAAGAGCTTGGCCCAACAAAGAGGATGCTTGCAGATCCCAATCAAAAAATCCGTAATTTTCTTGGTAAAAATGGGCAGACTTAAATTGTTTTTTAAAAACTGCTGTATATGCCTGAGACGTCGGGGCCGGAAGTAAAATAAATAATCTACTTGGTATTTATCTTCTCCTATCGAGTAAACTCTGAACCCAAGACCTTGTTTCCAAGCTGGGAAGACGGGATTGGAGAACGGCAAGCATGGGCCATGACATAAGCAATAATCTAGCAGCCATACCAGGTCCCCCTTGCGCACACTTCAAGTTGCCATCAATAACCTTGCGTATAATCTCGCAAAGCTCGTCCACTACGGTCGCTTTCAACACATTTTCCACTGGGGCCCCGACATCTTCTAGCAGAGATAAAAGCATTTCGGTCATGTGCAAGCGCATCGTCAGGTACAGACTCTTAGCTATTGCAACGCTCGTCTCATTATCTGGACTTAGTAATCCATTGAAGTACCCGGGGTGGGTAGCAGAACGCGGACATTGGGCGACAAGGGATGCGGCATGCCCAAGGTTTGCAATTGTCTGAATGATTTCGTCGATAAGTGTAGCCATATTTGCTGAAGAGAGGTTTGAGCAAAGTGTAGATGTCAAAATGCGAACTTTTCCGGTCAGCTCGACACAATCTTGTATAAGCGGCTCGATTGTACGAAATTGGGCCCAATTGGTCCAAGGGCTTACAAAGTCGGTCTTCAGTGAGCTCGGGTCGGTACCTAGGAGGAAAATATCGAGTAGCTGCACCAGGCAAAAGACGAAAGATATCAACGTCAGCTAGAGTTGGAGACTTTGCAATATCATGGAAAGATTGACTTACACGAACATGCCTATAGAATTGGAAGACACTTATGTCTATAGAGCTGTCTAGTTTTTGCCGAGTTCGGTATCGAATAAGCGCGAGTGCACCTGTAGCGTGTGGGTGGCATTTTAACCCATCTGTCTCTACCTTTCTTTCCGACCGTTGTTGAACGATGACCTTCGTTAGTTAGCATATAAATGAACATTGAGAACGATGAGGGTCAGAGAACTGACTTCGAAGAGGCCTAGAAGGAAAATGGACATCAAGATGGCGTCATTCTGTAATTGAGCCGGCTCGGCGATATCTCTCTTCAATGCAGAAACTGCGGCGCAATATTCCAATTTGGGTAGAAGTCCATATTGGTTAAGATTTGCAGACGAGTGGGCTAGAGCTGCGGCTTGGAGAGCATGCATGAAAGGCGATACAGAAGTATTGACAGCTATGAAGGGAAGGGCTACGAACACGCCCACGCTGGCGTCGAAGCACAAATCATAGTACATCCGATGAACGGCGTAAATTTGGACGTTCTGATCAATATCCCTGGAAACTGAGACGGGCGAGGCGTGAATGGCCGATGCCGTCAAGGGCGGTGTATCTGTGTTGTTTTGTCTCAGGCGTTGCTGACGATTCACTCTCAATTGTACCTTGCGAGAAACCTGCTCGTTTTGTTGTCTGTGTATCAAGCTCCAGGTATCCGGATAACCAGGGCATACATGAGTGAGACGCTTACATCGCCCACATGATGGTTTTTCGAGATCGCACTGCATACGTGGTGTGAGAGATTATGTGTCGCTATCGCATGAAGCGCCGCCTCACCTTGACACGGCTGTCTTTGCAGCTGAAACAGCCCATTGCTGGTCGTCCGAGATTAACCATGCTCAAGGCTTGAATACATGAATTACCATAACCTGAGAGGCGGTGGTCGAACGGGGAGGGGCTTTATACGAACGAAATGTTGGTAAACTCAATTTGTGAAACGGACATTAGGATACCGATCGGGATTAGTTATGCCTCATAGTGAAACGCCACCGTACTCATCATCCCGTGCCAATCTCCACATTTTATTTTGGTAATACCCCGTGCCATAATTGCCACGCTAAGCCGTGATTGTCCAACACCGTTGACTACAATATACACAACTGCACAAACCCGGCGCGCCTCCCGGTATCCCAGTATCTCAACTTATATCCTGCATTTCAACGCAAAATGTATGGGCGGGGCGAAGACAGAAGGGGTGAGCGCATTCCACCTTGCATTTCACTCCATCATTTCCTTCTTCTGAGAAGCACCTTCAATGGGGGACATCCAGACCGGGCGTCGAGACACGAAGATCTCTCCTTGAGGCTTGATGGTAGCCAAGAGCTCGGGATCATCAAAGATACCCGCCTTGACAAATTTGATACCAGGAGCAGCAGGG
Organism: Fusarium oxysporum f. sp. lycopersici 4287; assembly: GCF_000149955.1. Classification (NCBI taxonomy): domain Eukaryota; kingdom Fungi; phylum Ascomycota; class Sordariomycetes; order Hypocreales; family Nectriaceae; genus Fusarium; species Fusarium oxysporum. Next base: position 6,594,898 of record NC_030986.1, read on the forward strand.
CCATCACGAAACACTGTAGTACCGCAGGTAGGGCAGAATGTATTCGTAACAGGGTTGCCAGCCTTGCTCAGCTTTGTGAACGTCTTCGACGGTCCCTCAAGTTGAACCAGATCACCAGGGACAACCCAATTGAGGCCATGAGTGCTACCAGATGTTTTGCGGCAATCCAAACAATGGCACAAGACCTTGCTTATACATTAGTAACGGCAAAAGGAAAGTGAGGGTTAGGAAAGTTCATACAACGGCGACAGGGTCACCCGAGACCTCGACTTTGACTCCACCACAAAGACAATGACCAGAAGACATGGTAATAAGCACAGGAAAGGGTAATTCTGCAGATGAGCTTATGCTTAAGAATGGGAGAAGTCTGATATGATTTCTTGGTTAGACATTGATCAATTGGAATGGGCTGGATAACGCGATGCCTTTATAATGAATGCCTCGTAGACATCGGGAGTAGCATGTATACCAGCCTCCTAATACCGATAAGGGTTAGGTACTGTCTGATCGCGACTAAGTGGGATAATGCACTAAACTTAATCAGTCACCTATAGCGAGGGCGGCCTCCCATTGGATGATGTAACGATGGCTTGTGTATTTCCGCCCTCGAGTTTGTCAAGTATTGGTAATGAATTGGTCGATCCCGACATATATACCCTTACTAATAAAACCTATAGCATGAACTCTATATTCAGATCGTTTTTATGCCGTATTGGACTTCTTCTCAAGCAGTCGTGCTTTTCCAAATCAAGTCAGGACTTGAACACTACGCGTTCAACAGAGTTTAGAGGCAGGCGTACTTCGCTAAACTAGCTTGATTCTGTGTCCGGTACCTGCAAGCAATATTAATCAGTATGTGTCCACCCCATTCTCTTTTGTTTTTAAACTGTCACACCGAGACGACATAAATAGTTGTGCAAGGGCCCGCGTCTTGACGATAGGTATAAGGCTGAAGGATTCCCCTCTTGATAACAATTCTAAGCCATTGCAGGCTTTCCAGGCAATGGATATAGCAATTAGATGGCATCTAGCTCTACTACAATACAATAAAAGCTTTGTATACTTACATTAGCTAGGCTACGGCAAACAGTATCAAGACATTCATTTACTATTAGAATGTGATAATATGTTGATTTCCCTTTATATATTTTGTAAGAGAGGTTCTAGGAGTAATACAAAGAGCCACAAGACACACTGGCTGTGAAAATTGAAAGGGAGAGCCCGATTCGTCAGACCAATGGAGCACTTCTCCCAATTTGCCTCGCAGGTCGGCATCACATTTGTGCCGAATGTCTACCCTCTTAATAATAGGCCCCATATATGCTGATTTTGTTGACATCTCGGTATTCGTAAACCTCATTAACCGCCGGAGACACTGGGCTATATCAAGGATTGTTTTTCTCCACTCCACTAGCAAACTGTACACATTACCTGTTGGATAGGCAGCTATACGATGGGGTGAGTGTATTAAGATGTGGAGCAGAATGTTGTGATGTTATTAATTGTTGACTTGATTCTTTGATCAGTCCTAGCATGCATAATGTAGGCACATTCGATAAAGCTAATAGGGATCAATCCGATGTGGAGAACAAAGATAATGATTGTATTAATGAAGCATGCCTCCCGCCCCCTTTTTTCTCGCGAGGGGCTTTATGTCATCTCACGCCCCCTCTGACTAAGGTTAGGATATCGATCTATCAGAGGTTTCGTAATGGCAGAGCTAATACCATACTTTGCAATTATATTCTCTATAAGTAAGAACTAATTGCAGATAATGGTCAGACCTTTACGTTTAGCTCTCCGATAGTCGTATCTACAATTAAAGTGCGTTCTAAGTTCTGAGTGGTAATTAATGAATCCACGTGTCTAGCACTTGCCAACAGGTGACGCATCGCGACCGGCCAGCACTCAGTAAGCTATTTCTTCTACATCACGCAGTCTCAAGGGGGAAACCTCGCGAGCCAAGGTCTAGATTGAATTGAACAATACTCTGTTCTTCTAGATCGGATAATCTACGTAATTCCGGAGTGACATCGCACCGAGCAGGGATGCCGCGGTATCGGCGCCAGAGCGAACTGTACGGCGTCCTGTAGGTCCTTGCGGCACAACGAAGACCCAAAACTGGGTCTTTTCAAAGGACTTGAAGAACAAGAATGATATTTGCCTCTTGATTTATCTGTGACATGCTTGGTGGTTGCGACATGTGTGGCGAAAGAGAGGGGAGAGAGTGAGAGATTTTTGATTAACCTGCTGATAGTGTACTTTATTAGATATTAATTAATTAAGATGACACATAAAGGGTAAGTTAGTCTACTTTAGATTTCTATTTTAATATGTAGTTAACGCAATAACAGCCCTAACAATTGTTATTACCTCTCGTTGGATGAGTACCCGGCACAAGAGACATCATGCTGATTGCTTCGGCTCGCCAGTCATCAGCCTGTAAATGGCTTTGAGTAGTCTCAAAAACCATATTAACGAGGCGTTTATTAGTATATGTTGGCCAAGTCGTATGAAAATCGGATACTAAAAACACATTATAAGTTAGTTTCAAGGAAAGGAGGTGTCTGAAGGTGGTCCATAAGGTAACACGTAACTGACCATTGTGGAAGTTCGGGTTCCGCTTGGTTGCAAAGCTGATCCACATTCGGCTCATGAGTTCGGCGAGTTTGACATGTTTCTCCTTCAGGTTAGGCTCGGCTGGGAAAGGGTTTATCTCCCAGCCAAAGCCTTCCGTGTCCCTAAACGTATATGCCACATCTGAAAAGTGGGCAGCTCCAAGCGTATCTGGATCCATGTTTGCTGGTACACCGTCGAATAAGAAACTATAGCTCGGCACGTTTTCTCTAGCCCATGCTTGGGTTGCAAAACGCCTTCCAGCAGTGAATGTCATGTCACCCAGCCACAACGTTGCCTGGCCATAATAGTTGCCGTACTTTGGACCGGGGTTCGGCTTCACAGTACCTAGACCAGCTGTCGAAGGAGTATTGATTTCCTGAGCGTACAGTTGCGCCCAATGTTGGGCGACTGTATCATTAATTGGGCCTCTTATCCAAGAAGTCTTGATGAACGATTTGAAGTGCTCCTCAGTCTCAAATGAGCCCGTCGTACCCAATATTTGCTGCAGTAGAGATGTTCCCTCATTCCTCGTCGAACCAATGAGTAAAGGTACTTTAGCAAAGCGGCCCGAGTGTAAGAGCTCTTCGCTAGGTGCTGTAATTATTCCGCCATCAACAACAAATGAAGGTGTCAAGAGAGAACCAGCTTGTTGCAATAACTCAGCGGGAGCTGCGCGTAGACAATTCAGTGAGTCTTTAGAGTCTGAACAACCAGTTTTGTTCAGTACCATATTGAAATCGGCTTCTCGATCCGATATCTCACGGCTGAGAACGGGTACCGTATAGGGACCTCCACTTTGTGCGATTGCGGCATTGAAGAGACCATCGTTTCGGCCTCCGAAGGCGAGGAGATGAAATCCGACTGACATAGCACCAGCTGACTGGCCCATTATCGTAACCTGTGATGCATCTCCGCCAAAATATCCGATGTTTTCTTGAATCCAATGGAGAGCCTGCCGTTGGTCGTAAAGGGCAATATTAGATACGCCAGCCGCCTCTATTTCCAGGCCACCCAGAAAGCCAAAAGCACCGAGACGATAATTGAAGCTGACGAAAATGATTGGTGTTCCCATCTCCACGGATGTCTGCACGAGAAAGGTTCCATTGGTCCTGCCGTCGCTGGCGCTGCCCTCCTGGAATGCCCCCCCATGTATCCATACGAGCACGGGAAGTGGTGAACGCTGGGTTGCTGGCCGTATAATGTTGATGTGGAGACAATCTTCGCTGACCGGGTCTGTGACGTTTTGACTAAATCCAGCCAGTCGAATATCGTTTCTAAGGCAGCGCGCTCCATATGACTCTGACTTCCGAATGCCGGCCCAAGGTTGTGCAGGCTGGGGTTTGCGCAGACGGAGGTCATTTACAGGCGGCGCCGCATAGGGTATACCGAGAAAGAACTCCTGGTCGTAGTGGCTATTAAAAATGCCACTCAAGGTGCCATTCTTGATGGTCACAGTTGGAGGGCCTCGGGGTCCTAACGAGGAAGTTGACGGCGACTTGGCGTCAACTGCAAAGACCAGGAGCAGCCATGCTATAAAACAGGCAAAATTAAACATAATTCAGAGAGATAGAGAGAACACGCCAAATGTAAGGAAAGTGTCGTACTAGCGATATGTTGACAGGAATTTCTATCTGGCGGTTCACCAATTGATCGTGGTTAAATACTTGGCAGATTTGGCAGCGGGGCGGTCTTCCCAGACATCGGCTTATGCGGGGTTAATTATGCCGCAGCTAATGCCGCATTCGCCGGCGTTATTAGCTTTACATACTTCTTTGTTAGCGCTAGTTTAAGTTCCGGTTTTCGGAATAGCGATTTTACCGGAACTAATTTAAAACTTTGGAACAGTCTCATATTCTACTCCCTTTCAGTCATTTCCTTTCCGTCTTCTCTTTCCGTCTTCCCTTTCCGCCTTCCCTGTTTCTACTTTTGACCATTCCCTACCAAGCAACAGAATGATTTCACGCGCCACTAAAAGAACAGGGAACTCGTTACCCACTGTTACCAGCAAACGACGAGCTCCGTATGCTGCTCGTGCATGTATCGCTTGCCGACGACGGAAAGGCAAATGCGACGGCCGGCAGCCATGCGACTACTGCGAAAACCGGGGTCGGACATGCCTCTACGATGAAGAAACTGTTTCTCCAGGTATAGAAACAGTTACAGCTACAGCGAGCGTTACTAGAGCTCCGGCACAACCATCAGCGTTCCAAAGCGACGAGTCTAATCGAAGCCTTTCGCCGCCGCTGACACCAGCCGCAGCCAATGGTCCGCCGTCTCCAGCCATTCTACCAAATAGTTCAGGGGCACCAGATGTACCTAGTAATGGATGCGGAAGCGGCAATGACAGTGACCTTACAAGTCTTGTTGCAAGTCTTCGCACCGAGTTGCAACAAGTCAAGGCCATGGTTGAAGCGCAAAGTAATGGGACCCACAGCCTAGGTTCAGTTGCTTCACCCCACACATTGCATGCACCTGGTGACCACACAAGTTTGTCAAACAGACGGCCGCATGCCACTCAAACAGATACCACTCCAAGCTATGCTAGTCATTACTTTTATGGTCCTACAAGTCCAGACTACAGCATGAACCTGGTACAAATCACTTTGCGACAACTGGGTTATCTCGCATCATCATCGCACCAACCCATGCTACCAAGTGTAAATGGTAACGATGCTGTATTGCCGCCCATACCACATTGGCCGTCCAGGCGTCATTTTGACCGCTATCAGCTATTGCAATTCCGGTCATGGTTATCGCTACAGGAAGCCAAAGATGCTGCAGATACATATCACAGAGTCATAGGAGAACTGCACCCATTTGTCAACATTGACAGAGTTAGAAGGCAACTGGAATCATGCTATTCCAGTGATACGAACCAATCTTTGGGTGGAGAGAGCAACCAACCTGACGATGATGACCTGATCATCTTGGTACTTATGCTGGCTGTAGTAGCACAAGTCTCAAAAGACACTTTACTTGCAACGATGGCATCCGTCCTTCATTCTAACTTTATGCCCTCAGCCAATGCCGCAATTACATCTTCTACAACTAGTATCAAACAAGTCACCATCGCCTTACTACTGGTAAACAAACCCAGTCAGCTAATTCCCTATCAGAGCATGCTAACATATCTGATCAAGGGCTACTATTATTTCTCCCACGACCTCTCAAGGCTTGCATTAAGGTTATGTGGCATTGCTGGACGTATGTTGATGGAACTTGGCTTCCACAATAGCGACATGTTGAATCACATTCTCAAGACCGATTCTCAACGTAGAGAGGCTTCTGCTATCATGTGCTCCGTAATTATACTCGATCGTCAATGGAGCGCTATGACTGGCTTGCCCGCAAACTTCCCCAACGCCGCGTTCAGTCTCACGCCTACATTCATAGTGAGTCACCTAGTTTTGCTTTTCGCAACATCCCTAGAAACATCAATGAAATACACTGAGCTTATCCGCTAACTTGGAATGCTATAGGACGATATGCCATATGCAAAGGCTATGTACATGCTCATTCACATCAGCGACAGATTTGACGAACCTATATCCATCGCGGCCAGGGGAAATACTCGTATCGATGATGATGTGATGGAACTATTGGTTTTCCAGATTCAACAGTGGCAGAAAAAGTGCGTCGGGGACAAAGACCTTTCTGACATGGAGGTTTGGTTTGATGAACCATCAAACTTACCTCCGTCATGGCTCTTATTGCTGATCTACCGAGCTGCGTCGATAAAGAGCCTTCTGCTACGTCCTTATTTCTTTCCAACGTCGGATATCGAGAAGAGCAAACTATACCTTCCACAGGCCATGGAATTAGCAGTCAGGGTCACAGGGTCACTATTCAAAGTGGACAATGTCACGGACATGTACCGTAACCAGCGACCGTACTACCAGCACATCCTCGCGTCCATTTGTGCTCTGATGTTTCTAGTGGTGGGCTACATTGAGAAGCATCGCTCAACCATGTTACCGTATTTGACCCCAGGATATGACGACCAAATCCGTGAATGCTTTGTACGAGCACGCAATCTATCACAGAAGTACGGAGATGTGTCCACGGCCGCAAAAGATTTAGGGAAAAGGATTCGAGAACTTTGCCACGCTATGGAAACGTATGGTAAAGCACAGAGAGAAGCCTCTGAGGAAGCGATTCCGTCTACAATCGTTGCATTCCAAAGCAGCACCACATTTACAGGTCCCTCTGCGACATCACAAGACATTGGTCTTAACAATGAGCCTCGAGAAGAGGCCTTTGTCCCTATGACAGATCGTACTTTCGAGGCCGAAATGAACTCCTTCGGCGCGAACTTCGGCTTCGAGTTGCCGATGGAAGGTGATCATGGTCCGCAAGATACTCCGCCATGGGTATTAAGAGGGTGGCCTGCTAATTCACACAGTTTTCTTTTTCAATAAGTAAAGCTTATAAATGAAAGTAATATGATTTGATTTCGGGATGCTTGAAGCTCATATCAGCTTATGAAATATTTCAGCCGACATCTTGCTCATATCCCGGCTACATCTCAGTCTGAGCTTTCTTGAACCCCTCCCATCGCTCAAACCCATCAGTGAATATTCCTATCATATCCAACATCCTTCCAGCACTTTGATCGACAATATCGTCGATACCCCCAGGCCTGGTATAGAAAGCCGGAACAGGAGGGAAGATGATGGCGTTAGCACGACGAAGAGCAAGCATATTCTCAAGATGAATAGAACTCAAAGGTGTTTCCCGAATAGCTAGGAGTAGTTTGCGATCTTCCTTGAGTGTGACATCGGCGGCTCTTGATATTAGGTCATCGCAGTAACCAGATCGTACTGCAGCAAGAGTTTTCATGCTACAGGGAACAATCATCATTCCGTCATGCTGAAAGGATCCTGAAGCGATTGGTGCTGAGAGATCTTTTGCCGTGTATGATCTACTCGCAAGGCCTCGAATATCAGCTTCGCTCATGGATGTTTCGTATTTGAGTGTGGCTAATGCCCATTTGCTAATGATAAGATGAGTCTCCACACCTAGGTGGTGAAGAAGAGTTAAGATGCGGATGGCGTACGGGGCACCTGTTGCACCTGTAATTCCGACAACGATCCTCCTCGGCCTTGTTGATTCCAAAGATGGGAGGGCATTCTCTTGAACCTGGTCTTGTGCTCCACTCCAGCTCAAGTACGATTGGCTTGTGGAGAACAACCTGACATAAGGTCTTTGTATGAAGTGAGTAGGGTGGTAGAACGTGAACCTTTTTGAAGACACTCCAAGAAGTTGGCGTGTGGCGGAAGAGACTTCTTTCATGGTAAATAAAATGTCGTGTAGGGGTTAGGCAATGAGGAAAATCTAGTGCTCTCCATATACTTTCGACTACCAACCTTTATCCGGGTAATACTATTCCAAAAAGAAAACACACCTTTTATTCCAATCCCTTCAACTCTACGGAAACATAGCATCCTTCCCGCCCGGAGTGGCCATCTGTTCTGTTTCCGGAGTCCCGCAATGCCTTGTAATCTATTCCTGCTTTCCGTTCCGGTCCGCCGGAACTATGCCTCAAGGTCCGTAATGCGTGAACTAGGCCTCTGTTGTTAAGAAAGAGCCCTAAGTTCGATTCTGGCCTTAAAGATACCCAATGGTTTTAGCGATAGTGTAACTGTATTCTCCCATAATTTGTCACAACCATGTTCCGATTAACCCACCATCAGATTCTGTCATCTTTAAAACCTACATCAATCAGGGTTCGCCTTTATTCTAGCAAAGCATCACTAAACTCGAATCAAGGCGACCCGCAACTTGACTTCCGCAGCTTTGTGGAGGTCCTTCGCAAAGATGGAGATCTTGCCGATATTTATCAGGAAGTTGACCCCAATCTCGAAGTTGGGGCGGTTGTGAGAAGAGTTAGTGAAACCAACGCTAAGGCGCCGCTTTTCCACAACGTTAAAGGCACTCGAAATGGCCTGTGGAAGATGTTTGGAAACGCTGCCAGCCTTCGAAATGACAGCAAGTTCCGATACGGTCGAATTGCACGTAGCCTCGGTCTTCCCCCTGACTCAAATTGGAAGGATATCCTCGAAAAGATGCGCCTTGCTACAACTCGAGACCCCTTACCTCCAAATATTCTTTCGACGGGCCTATGCAAGCAAAATAAAATCTTTGGCGATGACATAGATCTCACGAATTTACCAGTTCCGCTGCTGCATCAAGGTGATGGCGGCAAATATCTTCAAACCTGGGGAGTACATATCTTAGAGACACCAGATAAATCATGGACGAACTGGTCTGTCTTTCGAGGCATGGTCCATGACAAGAGACGTTTGTCATGTCTCGTCATTCCAGGACAACACAACTCTATGATCAGGGATCAGTGGCTGAAACTTGGAAAAGATGAGGTCCCCTGGGCTTTATCTCTTGGCGCTCCACCAGCAGCAACCATTGCTGCATCGATTCCTATACCCCCTGGTGTTTCGGAGAGAGATTACGTGAGCTCACTCGCTGGAAAGCCACTTGACATGGTGAAATGCGAATTGAGTGATCTTCTCGTACCCGCAAATAGCGAGATCATCCTTGAAGGCACATTTTCTCTCAAGGACAAGGCTCTTGAAGGCCCATTTGAGGATTACATTGGTATGCACTTTGAGGGTGAAGCTGGCAATCAGCCCCTCTTCACCGTGGATGCTATCACCTATCGCGATGGTGCCATTCTGCCCGTTTCTGTGCCCGGCCGGCTGACAGACGAATCGGTAAGTTTGCAAAGCCAAGTTCTTCTCTAGGGCTGCATACTGACTATATTATTCTAGCACACAACGGCTTCCATGGCGTCAGTCCAGTTACTGGAGACGTTGCAACAACATGATCTTCCAATCAAAGACGCAGTCGCCCCCCTGGAGACCCTTGCAACTTGGTGCATACTACAGGTTGACAGTAAGAAGCTTGCCGAGATGAAGACGAACCCTGATGAACTCTGCACAACTATAGGCAACATAGCCTTCAATTCTAAGGCAACCATGCTAATTAATCGCATCTTATTGATCGGGGACGACGTGGACATACATGACTGGGCAGATGTCATATGGGCGTACACGTCCCGTTGCCGACCAGGTATTGACGAATATGTGTTTGACGAGGTGATGGGTCTTCCACTTACTCCATATCGGAAATACGGTCGCGGAAGTTCTGTTAAGGGAGGCAAAATGGTATCTAACTGCCTTTTAGTTATGGAATACGATAGAGGAAGAATTTTTAGATCTGTGGATTTTCGATCTTCGTATCCGCCAGAGCTTCAGGAGAAGATTGAAGGGAGGTGGATGGAAATGGGCTTTGATGCAGTTTAGTAGATTAGAACATATATTTGGCAGATGGTTTCTTTGCTCCTCTCGGATTTACTATTTTATTGCATAACAAGTCATGCCTCGATTTCGATGGTCCCGAAATCTTCAGTCTTAGATACATCTAAAACCATAGAGCGTTCTTGAATATGCGTGATAGGAAACCCTGAACGTCTGAATGCAACACAGCAGTTATTGTAACTGTAGCTCCGGACTACTCTTGTTGAGGCTCAATGACTTAGGAAAATCGGGGGAGGACGGGAAGAATAATGCGTATCTTCGCTTTATTAAGCCGCCTTTTGGTCATCGCCTCAAGTTCCGACGAACGCGCCGATGTCGCAAATTTTACAGAAGCACAACGCTGTGTGAAGCATCATGCAGAATTGCAAACCGGCAGTATTAGTGTCACGCGTTAAGGAACGTTATTCGACCAGTTATGAGGCCGTGACATGTTTGAATGGCGATTGACGATGACTCAAATCCTGCTGAAATGGATGCACAAACACATACTTCAATGTAAAACAATTTTCTTACAATAACCACAGTTTCCAATATTAACTTCAAGACTTTTTAGAGTCATATGCATTTGCGTCGTCGGTGGGCTGGATATATGGAAAATTGTAGTGGACTATATATGATATTGTGAATACCAAATAGTGGTATGGCTATTGGGTTATATTTGTGATCCATGATGTTACTCAAGGGCTCTTTAATTTGTGCCTAGCTTTACATGTGAAGCTATAGCAAGTGCCATCACCCAATGGTCGCTGATTGCAGTCCCTTCCATTGACTGTAGGTGCATGTAATGTCGTGAAAATATCAACACAATGCTGTATTGGTCCATCAGCAGACGAAACAAATCACTATTTATTGAATTCTTTCACAAAATGAAGCCTTGGCGTAGGGGAATACTCGTATCAGATATCCGTATCAAATATTTGCACAAATTCAGGATAACCCCGCTCATAAATAGACGCCAGAACACCATCTCTCCAAACACCCACGATTGGCAAACAGCGGTTCTTTGGATCAGATAGTACATCAGCAATGTCACCCTTGACAAGCGCCAAATCTGCCTTCTTTCCAACCGAAATCTCTCCTCTATCCTCGAACCCAAACCGAGCAGCTGTAGTAGACGTAGCAGATTTGAGGACATCTTCGGGCGACATGCCGATCTCATGGGCAAAAAGGTACATCTCAATATGTACGCCAAGACCATATGCTACACCGAACCCTTGACCAGCACAGTCACTGCCTGCTATCAAAGGGATACCTGCCTGGTACAGCTTTCGCGTGGTTTCATACGCGTGCTGTACACCGGCTCTTGGGCGCTCTGCCTTGGCTAGTCCAAGTGGCTTCTCGAATGTTTTCTCAATCAGCATACTCCGAGCAAAGGGGTCTCTTCTGAATGTTTGCTGCCATTCCTGTCGCTCGGCGGTTTGCGATGCACATAAGCTCAGCGTTGGGTTGCAGTGAACATTGCGCGACTTCATAATCTTGATGAAGTGGTCATTGGGAGGTTCGTCTAGGAAAATATGCGTGAAGCCGTCGACTCCAGCCTCGAGGAGATCCATGGCGCCACTATAGCTGAGGGCATGACCAACAGCAATGACTCCCGCGTCATGAGCGGCTTTTACTATAGCGTTTTGCACATCTATAGAAGGTGACGGTAGTTTCATGCCGAGAGTGTCTCCCAGTTCGTGAAACATCTTGATATATGATGCGCCATGCTGATTGACCTGCTGTTGGACAAATGGTTTTGCATCATGACCTGTATTTATTTTGGGCCAGGCCGAGACGATGGCGTCTAGAACTTTCTCGCCCTGAGGAACTGACTCCAGTTCCTTCTTCATGACGGGGATAGGCCATCCTCCTTCGACAACCGCTCCGATTCCAGCGTACTTATAATCCGAGTACCTGGCCTTGTTTTGCGGCTCGGCGACCCACTGCATTCATATTTAGTCTTTCACATCATCCGCTGTGCCAGTCAAAGGACAAACAAACCTGTTTCAGCCGCATGATATCTTCCACTTCGTTATGCATGTCGCATACGGTTGTGACTCCAAAGCGAAGCGACTGTTCAACACTGTTGGTGTTACCAGCAAGGGCATGGATATGGGCGTCAATCAGTCCCGGGATGAGCGTATGTTGTGGTCGAGAGATCCTCAAGGTATGTTGTCCGATAATTCTGTCTGGCTTGCCGCTGCCAACATCGGCGATATGTCCGTCACGAACATAGACAAAGCCATTGGCAATAAACTTATGACCGTCAAAGATTTTGACATCTTCGACAATGAAGGTGCTTATCGATGACTGATAATCGCTCGTCTCTGCCATGCTTGGATCAATAAACGCACGAAAGGTTGCGTGAGTGAGATGAGCTACGGGGAATGGGCCCCTCACTATATGAAACAAGGTAGGCTGACATTTGTTCATGCCGGTTCCGGAATCCAGCTTCGGAATCCGGGTTCGGAATCCGGGTTCGGAATTGCTTCATGCTCCACTCGGGTTTCTTCTAACGTGTTGAACCAAAATCCCACCGATCCGGGCCCGATTATTAACAAATTAGACATTCGGCACAAATGTGATGCCGTATTACGAGGGAAATTAGGAGATATGCTACATTGCTCTGACAAATCGACCTCTTGCTCTTGATTTTATAGTTGGTATCTTAGGAGCTACATAGCTGCTCAGACTGATATATAGATAGTATCCCATAGCCCGACATATACCTCTTAATCTCACCTCAACTCAACATTATCCTTATAAATCCAAAACTATCTACCTACTTTCCCAATAATATTTACTTGCTGCAAGTTCATTATGACAATGGGTGCGTTTGAATAGCAAGGTGTCCCTCGATCACAAACAAGCTAACTATAGATAGCTGCTTCTCAAATTCCCTCAAAGGCTGTCACCGGCTATAATGTTGGCGAAATCAAGGCTAAAGGAGCCTTCAGCTCCGAAATCACGTTCGCCAAGGCCGGCTTGTCTCTGTCGGACATCATCAACTCCCAGTACCCGCAGAGCTTGGAGATGATGGAGCGCCCTGGAATGCAGCTCAAATATCTTCCCACCCGTTTTGATGAAGTCACCGGTAAGCTCCTCACCGGCGGAGCCTATCTATTCGACAAGTGGGAAGAAGCTGTCGACTATAGCCATTGGACGACCAATGAGTATACAATTAATGAGGAAGGAACAAAGTTCTGGAGCCAGTCGGCGTTTGATTCACCTGTGCGCTTTGCTTGGAAAGTCATTGGTGCTTATAATTTCGCCCCTATCGAGCATCATGCTATTGGACACTTCAAGCGCTGGTCTTATACCTCCAATAATATCGAGGCTTATCTGCATGAGGTTTATCCTCAAATCAAATCTATTGCAGAAGCCCAGGGGGCAGTTGCTGTTTGGTTGCTGCATCAACCTGAGGATAAGATGATCGCCGTCCAGCTGGCATATCGCAAACCTGCTGAAGGGGTTTCTCTCAACGACTATCTGGTTCAAGTCAAGCAGAAATCTGGTTTTGACCGGGTGTTGGCAACGAAGCTTACAGCGTTAGTAGAGTTTGATCGTGCCAGTATCCTTTTGACCATATGGCTCCCCCTTTCTCTGGCAAAGGGTGGAGCCGACCATACAGTCCCGAACTACCCAGTGGTTCCAGCTATTCAGACAGGCACTGCCTAGGTAATAGGTTACTTGGCGGCAAACGGATGAGAGGCCATGATGGAGGACAAGAATATAACAATACTTATTGCACTCCAATGCTGAGGATATCGGCATCAACTGTCTTACCTAGTTCAAACCGTTCATATAGCTGATACAAACGCCCGTTGGCTCGACTTACTTTGCTACATCAGAAGTCTAACTGTGTTCGGGAATTAGAAGCGATGTTCTGTTAAGCATGAATAAGAATCACTGTAATTCCCAATCACGTGTGCTCGGACTAGCTCACGAGCCTAGCACGGGCTCCCTGAGCCTTATTTATTTCTTTATATTGATAACATTGCGACATAATGTGTGCGATAAGCAAGTGCTCCAAAAGTCTCTCATTCTCCAACATTTTTATTCAATCAGATACCGGGTCCTTCTCAACGACCCAACACGTAGCACGTCACACTCTTCAAATGAGACCAGAATGCATCTTGCACTCCAAGCGCTTGAAAATAACCCAAAAACAAGTTTTCAACGTGCCGCAAGTACCTGCAAAGTTGACCGCTTAGCCTTACGTCGCTAACATGGCACTCAATCGCAACGTAATACTTTCCAAAAGTCATGAGGACTATCTAATCTAGAAGAATATACTATAGCTCAATCTGCTCTTGACCTAGCTTCACGAGGGTTCTCCTTCGCAACTGCTTTTTGCGGAAGAAATAGCCAATTCCCTGGGGGCTGACTGCAATGCGTCACCTATCGACAATCGCTAGGATTATAACCTCGTAAAGCAATAACTAGGGCTAAAAACCCATTTATATTAGAAACATAACTACCAGAGAGTTAAATATAACGATTCCACTGTTGTTTGTGGGTGGTTTAGGCTTATAGAAGACGTTATTATGAAACATGGTAACGTACATGATAAGCGAGCGTCGCACTTTTCTTAACATTCTAGATAGAAACCAATATAAAAATATAACAAACTATTCAATCAATTAAAATTACTTCCTATACTCTTCCCCAGATGCCTCAATCACTACCTGACAGGTCCTTGCGTTATGTCCAGTCTTGCCGCATCTTCCACAGCGCCTTTCCCTCGGTCACGCCGAACTTCCCCGACCACCGCTTCTCGACGATTCGGCCACTACCTGCGTATCAACATCCATCTGATCAATTAGTTCCTGACCTTCCCCTACTGTCAGTACCCCTCCTTTCTGTAATCGGGTTCTTTTTGCCCTGCGGCGTCGGCTTAGTGCCTCAATTTGCCGTCGAAGTTCTTGGTTCTCAGCAGTCAATAAGGTAACTTTATGATATATTTTAGTTGCTGC
>NC_030986.1:6610399-6624634 GCF_000149955.1 Fusarium oxysporum f. sp. lycopersici 4287
GACGATGGGTACCACCTAATCGGTTAGTTGTACATCGGTCAAAGTGCTTTAGCCACTTGAGGCCCGTGTCGTTATCCGTCCAGCCATTTTGGGTCGTTATAATAGCCCAATCGCGCGGGAGGTTGCATTCTTGATACCAGTTGGTAAGATGATTTTGGCCCGCAACCACGATAAACGGCTCGATCGCCCAGCCTGCCGCATTAATCGCCTGGATTACTGTAACCCATTCCCGGTTTCCAGGCTGTACTGATTTAGGTCGTCCATGCCTTTCAGCACATGTAACAACCATACCGCTTGAGATAACGCCCATCATAAAGCCAGTCTCGTCAAAGTTCCAGATATCATCTGATTGGATACCATATTTCGCAATTGTGTTCTGTACCAGCTTAAACCAATTACGAATAACGGTCGGATCTTCACATTTGGCCCTCTTATAGTCATATCTCCGCTGAAAACGTATCTTGAGCAATGGTTGTCGCTTGACGAAGTTCATAGCCCAGCGCGTGCCGACGCGTGGCGCGTCGCGGGCATCAAGCAGTCGATTGGCCATTTGTTCAACACCACTCAATCGCGGGGGATATCCTCGTGAGTTTAGGTCGATGATGAACTCAAGAAGAGTATCTTCTTCTAGATTTGATAGCTTTCGTGAGTTAGGCATGGTATCGCGTCGAAGTTGAATCCCTTGCTGGCGGCGACGTAGCCTATGCTCATTAACCTGATAGATATTTGCAGCTCGTCGGGTGCTTAGTTTTGGGTTATTTTGAAGGGCTTGAAGGGCAAGAAGAGTATTTGCCTCAATATCAGACTGTGGCATAGTTTATGCTTGAGAATCAATTGGTTAAATGAAAAGTAAGATGTAGGTGGGAAAAGTGCGACGCTCGCTTGTCTGCGACGCTCGCTTATCATGTACGTTATCCGATTAGATAATACTGAAACTTTGATGAGACTGGTTATATAATGGTTATTATTATGGTCGGAATGGTCATCATAGGTTCAGAAAGGCAAGGAAGATTAAAATCAGTGCTGCTTAGAAATCGGGAATGGATTACAATAATCCGGGCCATTACTGCGGAAAGTCAATCCATTACACCATTCATTATTGGCACAAGCTAATATCATCTTGCTAACTGGCACCGAGAATGCAACCTTGCTAGCCATTAGGCTATCACAATGAGCCAAAATAGCTAGATATATAACCAGCTGGGCCTAGAGTGGCTGAAGCACTTTGATTGATCTGCAGCTAAATAATTAAATAGTCGCTATCATTTCCTGATCCTCAATGGCCACGAAAGCCACCACTCCGCCGAGTCTAGGAGATATTGCAAGGGTAATAAGATTATCACGGTCTATATGCCGCTCCATTCATCGCATATACTCCAGCCACTTGATTTCGGGTGATTTGGACCGCTTAAAAGGCATATGGTCGAGAACTAGAGCATCTGCTCGGAAGGTCCGCTGTTACAGACACAAATCGTAATACGCAGGATAATAACACAGGACACTAACAGCGACACTCTGGAACATTAAGACCCTGAACTCTAAAAATATCAATCCATCCAAGTAACCGACTTGAAGTAAAGAAACTCGTCCAATCCCTGGTAACCGTTAAAACGACCAAATCCACTATCCTTCACACCTCCATGGGGGAGAGAGTATTCATCATGCACCGTCATAGAATTAATGCGTACGGCCCCTGACTCCAAGCCATCGGCCAGCTGGAATGCCACCCTCAAGTCCTTCGAGAAAATGGCAGCCGCTAAGCCGTATTCCGTGTCATTCGCTAATTCTAAGGCTTCCTTTTCTGTCTTGAAAGTGAAGAGAGACACACTGGGGCCGAACGACTCTGTTGCGTATAGGTCCATGTCCTTTTTGATATTGCCAAGGACCACAGGTCTCATTTTTGTATCTGTCTCATAAGCATGCTTATCCTCAAAAATCTTCAGTGGTTGTGCGCCTTTGGATATAGCGTCTTGAATGAGGCCCCGGTTACGAGTGGCTGAGGCTGCAGTCACGACGGCAGGTGTGTCATCCGCGGCACCGAAAAGCTTTCTAATTGCTTCACCAAGACGTTCCTGAAACTCAGATGAGATAGATTCGTCAACCAGGATACGCTCCGTGGACATGCAGATTTGGCCAGCCTATATAAGTCCTTGTCAATAAAATCTTCTGAGTCATACACTTGGGGGTTCAGAGTCACATACATTGAGGAACGCTCCTCGGGCGCAGTGAAGAGCAGCTTGGTCCAGATCGGCGTCTTTGAGTACAATCGCACTCGCCTTTCCGCCAAGTTCCATAAGAACAGGCTTCAGATGTTTCCCTGCGAGAGAGGATATAATTCTCCCAACCCTGGTACTGCCTGTAAAATTAATCTTCTTAACATGCGGGTGCGAAACCAGGGTATTTATGGTACTAGCCGCCTCGGTAGGTGAATGAAATATCAAGTTCAGGCACCCGTCTGGCAAGCCGGCCTCTCGCAAGACATCGGCGATCGCCCAATAACAACGGGGCGTAAACTCAGAGCCTTTCAGAACAGTAGTGTTTCCAGCAGCCAAGGCAAAAAGAACAGATCGAAGTCCAAGATGAAAAGGGGAATTCCTTGTAACGGTAGACATTAGCAGGGCTACTAAGCCACGGCATGACTCCCTAAGATTTATCTTACCAAGGTGCAATTCCCAGAACGACTCCATAAGGTTTTTTTTGCACTAGAGCTTTCATACCTTCATGGGTTGACTCCGGTGCAAACGCTTGCACAGCCCCAGCTATCCTACCAGCTGTGTCCTTCAACCCTTCAATTGTCAGACCAAGAACGAAGTCTTGGTAAAATTTATTGGCGCCTAGCTCGTGATGCATATATCCGCCGAGCTCATCAAGCCTTTTTTCCATTATCTCAGCGGCTTTGAGAAATATATCGCGTCGATAGGAAACTTTGGTTCGGGACCAGTCGCGGAAGGTGTCGTGGGCATTTTGCACAGCTTCCTGCACCTGATGCTTGCTGGCACAAGAGAAAGACCATACTTCTTTACCAGTCAAAGGGCTGATAACGGGGGAAGATTCAGAACCATGCACCTGCTGGCCATTGATTATGAGCGGAATCGTAGGCTGGGTCGCTGTGCTTCCATATCGTCTATAAAGCGATAGGGAATGGTGGCTTGAAAGGGCAGCTGCCCGTTTGGTGGATGTTGTCAGCATTGAAACTAAGTTCTAAAATATTATAGAGGGTAAACGCGAGGTTAGGATCTGATGTGAGACGTATCTATGTAGAATATTTGTATCTATATGATGGATGAGTAGCGATAACTAGAAATTTTGGGGACGCCATTTCACGCCTCTGTGCAGACCCATTATTCCGTTGGATTGTGCTAGCTTCCGTCGGAATGTGTTAGTTTCCATCGGAATGTGCCAGCTTCCGACATTCAGTTGCAACTCACTTCCGAAGCTACGGGAACCTCGGATTTGAGATGGAAGCAATGGAACTCGCCAACGGAAAGATTCCTAAGGTCTCATTGACTTTCCCAGGTTAGGTGTTATCGAGTTGCACTATACAGGAAGGGCCACAAAGTTCCGTCTGGAAACTAAGGGGGGAGCCAATATGCCTATGGGTATCTGTAATTCTAACAATTCCACGGGTCCAGTGAAAATGACGAAACGCAGTGCGGCTGTTCCTCTATTGCATGCTATAGTGTATAAGTCAAGATAATATAGAGCCTGATATATATTAAAGTTATACTTCAATGCAACTTTTAATTTACCTTCAGGCAAAATAACAAGCCGGTTAAGCCTATTA
Source organism: Fusarium oxysporum f. sp. lycopersici 4287 (assembly GCF_000149955.1). Lineage (NCBI taxonomy): Eukaryota > Fungi > Ascomycota > Sordariomycetes > Hypocreales > Nectriaceae > Fusarium > Fusarium oxysporum. The sequence continues at coordinate 6,614,184 of NC_030986.1, forward strand.
ACAACTCGAAGTGAATTTACCCCTTAAGATCATCTAAACCCCTAGACAAAAGAAATGGCACTATTAAACTGTGGAGGGTAAGATTATTGAAACGAGAGGGTTAAAATAGCTAGAAGCAGTCTTCATTAGGATCCCTAATATATAAACTATTTGAAAGCTAAATTACAGTATTACAATTGTGACGTTTGGGTATCATACGGGATAAACTAGTCCGTTCTAGGTTTATGTTGGTAGGATCGTAGGATATAATCTTAGTGTAGCGTAACGTCATGTCTCTTAATAGTCAATAGAGTTGGTGTGGCGTATTGATGTAAAAATGTTTTATTAACAGCTGGTGAGATAAGTTCTATGAAAGTGCTGATGAATGTTGTCTATATACCTGTTGGGCGACTCGAGTCGTGAGTCGTCGTTATGTCAGGCTCTGTACGAAGGCTCACGGTTGTAGTGGGTCAAGGCGTGAGCCACTACATAATTGGTGAAAGTGTGATGGGGGTATACCCGGGGTAACGGCTAAGGTCGTAACAACAAAAAGTTCAAAGTTTAGGGAAATAATTTTAATATAGTTATTAGGATCAAGACCGTATTTTATAAGTAGCCATTTTATGTATCCTCTTAATAAGTCTAAGTAAATTTACCCTTCAAGACTAGTTCAATCCTCATGTAGACAGAATGGTACTATTAAACTAAGGTAGCCGAAAAGTGCATCACATGACCTATTGGCCATCTGTCAACGACACTAGGCCTGGTTAGGAAAACACAACAAGCAGACGCCTCTTTGAGGGAGGTAGGGGAGAGTCCCAAAGTAAAAGTACAATCAAGGACATTAAGGCGCATGCGATCCGTTGAACAATATCAATTCCTACAGTGACTACTACATATAACGATGAGATGAACCATGTCGATTGTAGAGACCAGATGAGGGCATATTAAGGCTATGATCATCCTATCCGCCGCGGCGCTTGGCAGGCTCTAATTTGGATCCTCTTACTTTATATGGTCCTTGTGAATAGTTATCTGCTACAACGCCACAGACAGCCTAACTAGAGACAATACACGAGCCAACAGGAGTGGCGCTGATGTATCTATAACGACCTGTTCAAGGGGTTCCATGGGGAAAGTGTCGCACTGAGCGTGCTTTAAGGGTTAAAGTAAATGTGTTGATTGATTGTTTTTTTTTTCTTCTTCTCTTTTGGGGGTATTTCATCCCGCAGAGTTACTTAAAACACATAGCTAGGTTACTAATACAGTTGTTTCCTTAGGCCGTGAAGATCATGTCTACCCTGCGACAAAAAGTCAGTCAAGGCAGATGTTTCGGACTGGAGACGAATCTACACCTATGGCACATCATAAACTTATCTGAAGGGGGGGGGGAAGCTAATTACGTTGCTTGTCAGGACCACCGGGTGGGGCAGTCAAGGTCAGGAAGTTTGAGGAAGCCTTTGGCGCCAGTCATCAATAATATGAAGGAGCAGTGTGATGTCGCGATTTGTAACTCAAAGTATTGTTTGGACATCTATCGTAGGCTAATTTAGGTGCAGAATAATGTACCTTTTCTTCTCGCATATTAATTGGGCAGACATCCCTGGAGTGATCTGGCGGGAGCCTTTCGATAATTGAGGGGATACGATTTCCTTCATATACCCTTTAAAAGCTGGGGCGCATGTTGGGCTCGGTACGGCCGGGAGGTTTTCCATAGCTCGACGGATAGACATACATTCCAAGGATTCATCAATATATCTAAAAAACAACAGCAAGCGTAAAGCCAGTATTGTAGAGTCTTGTTGCAAGGACAAATGTAGTGCCAGCCAGACAAAGTACGCCAGCAAAAACCTTATCACCTGTCCATCCACCAGCACCATCAATGATTACGCCGCTGATAGGGCTTGTTGTAAGACCACCGATAGAGGACACGCAATAAATAACACCAGTACGGAAGCCGATTTCAGACATGGGCGAAATCTGCGCAACCAAAGGGGAGATAAGTGAGACATATGCGCCAGAACAGAGGCCAAAAAGCGCAGCAAACGCGATAACGCCGCCTGTAGTGGAACAAGGAATCCAAAGAGCGAGGATCCAGATTGCAGTAAGATAGCATACAATGGTGAAAGTATTGTAGCAACCAATGCGATCTCCTGCAAAGCCGGATAGAATTCTCCCAAAGAGACTGCCTGCATTGAGTATAGGGATAAGATACTCAGTGATAGAAGCGTCTATACCGATATCGAGTGCTTGGACAGGCAGATAAGTAATTGGAACGTAGATCCCAAAAGTAAAGCAGAAGAAGCCTAGAAGGCATAAGACAAACCCTGGCTCCTTGAATAGCTGCTTTACTTGATTATGGCTCAATTTGGCGGGCTGAGGTCTGCGGAACGTACGCACCGTTAGATTAGCGACGATGAGGAGGCCGAGGATGAGGAAGGCGCAGATACGCATGGTCCAGCTATAGCCAACGTCTTTAATAAGGCGGGTAACCATGATTGGGAAGACTATGCCACCCAGACTTGAGCCTGTGGCCATGATACCGAAAGCAGCTCCTGTCTTTGTGGTAAACCAACCGTGGATAACGTTTAAAGCTATAAATGACTTAGTCTTTATTCAGGGTAAAAGGTAGATATCATTCTTACCAGCTTGAAAAATGGCAGCAACGCCAACAGCAGAACAGACACCCTGGCTAAGTAGAATTTGATAATACTTAGTAGCGAGAGATGCCATCATTAGGCCGAAAACATGAAGAAGTGATCCCCCAAAGAGCAGATACCGAGGACCATAAGAATCATATATTTTGCCGACAATAGGTCCCATGGCCATCATAAAAAAGATCTGAAGCGAGGGAATCCAGGAGATAGTACTTGATGAATAGTTGGGAAGTAGTTCATTCTCAAAGTATTCCTGAAATGCTCCAACACTATTGATCCAACCAAAGCTGCAGAATGAGGCACACCATGTTCCTAGAACGACGAACCAAGCGACGCCGCCGTTAGGGGGTTCCGGTTGCTGTGAGGCCAGGGGAGGAGCTGCCTCGGGGTCTGGTTCTCTGCCGGCGTTCTCCTCTGTACTAGGCTCAACGTCTTCGGTCTTGTTGGTCATAGCATCCTCAGCCTGTTGGAGAGCCATGCCTGTTGCCTGTGAAGCCAGGGATGGCGTCACCAGGTCGTCGCTATTTGTTGACATGTTATTGTGTGAATTCAGAGACTGGTGGCCACTTCGAGCAGTGAAAGGAAAGGGTCATCTAGTTAAAGTCGTTTTGATGGTGAAGGTCGATGTAAGGAAGTCTTTTTCTTTTTTTTTTTTTTCTTTTTGGAAACTTGGGGTGCGCCGGGGCCTTTTGTATACTGTTATATGAATGACGGAAATCATACAAGAAATGACTGTGATGGCTTTAATACGATGGTACCCGAAATTAAACTTCCGACCATCTACTCATTAGACTCGGGTTTCTCGGCACATAGAAGACGCAGTTGCAATATCTTCCTTAACTGGTCACCACTAATCCTTGCACTTCGCCAATTGACTGCCTTGTATGTATAGGTAACCGTGCAGGTATACTTCCTTAGACCGGATCGATGCGGAGGAATCGTAAATGTCTTAGCGTACCTACTGGCCCTATGAGATTTGTTCTCTCGGGCGTAATACACTCTATCTATCTGTGCTTCCATAGTTGGTTGGCTCTAGTTTAAGTTCCGGTTTTCGGAACAGGGGCTTTGCCGGAACCAATTTAAAACTTTGGAACAGTCTCGTCTTCCGCTCCCTTTCGGGTATTCCCTTTCCGTCTTCCCTTTTCCTGCTTTCGGCCATTCTATAGCACACAATGCAGGCTTTCTAATCATGCGCCATACGCCATACGGACCTGAATGGTTTATGGTGTATGATCTATTCTCGTTTGTCGAACTAAACCATATACTGCCCATACGGCAAATGACGCCAAACCGGTCAATGGCCCACATCTTCCTCTAGAGCGCTGGTGCTTCCCTCCTCTGCCATGTATTCATATTGTTCAACCTCGTCTAATTGTAGCCCCGCCGTTCTACCACTGCGAATCCAGCTCTCCAAGCATTCCCCCTTTTCAATTGTCGATGCTCCAAAGAGCATTCGATCCCACGAAATTGTACGCCTTAATCCAGAGAATGTACGCTCAGGGTCAGCAGACATGACGGGTATTGAGAGAATGTTTATTGCTATCTTTGACAGTCGGGAAAAGCGCTCCTTCTGCTCATCGTGGAGCCACCAGACAAGGCGGGAGCAGTCAATCGGAATAGGCGGCTGGGAGGTGTAGGTTTCGTATTCAGCAACGCCGGGGTCTGTGCCTATGACATTAAGCTCCTTTGCAAGCAGGTCATACCCATCCAGCTCCAGTGCCGGAACAACGGAAGGAGTAGTACAAACGGTTAGCAGGTTCTTGTATTTGCCTTTCCACAACTTCTTCACCACTGGAAAGATCTTCTTATGCCGGGCCTTTAGCCAATTTTTCTGTATATGAGCCTTTCCTCAGCATGGATGGAGAATAAGCGCTGCAGCGTATGCCGGACTCTCATCGGAGAGCCGGTAATATTTGTCGAAGACATGCCAGTTAGTCAGTACTGGACGCAAGTAACTGTTGGTTCATCTTGTATCTGCTGAATGCTTGCTGGTAATGCTTGTGAAGAACATCCATGGTAAATAATATATAATTAAGCGTTAAATAATACCCCTTAGTAAGTAAAGTTATCTTCTAAACTAGCTGTAAGAAGTTCCGCGTCTTATAAAGGTTTTGCCAATCCTGTAGTGCTAAGTATTCGTCCACAAGGGCGTCGTAGTACTTGTCCTGATACCACTGATATGCTCCTCCTTATCAAGAGCGGCATCAAGCAGCACCGCTCATCATATGTCAACTCAATCAAATCAATCAACTCAACTTCGAGCTTGAGGGCTATCAATGAAATCAACTTTGACTTCAAAGTTGATTTGATTGACATATGAGCGCTGCAACCATTGTCCAATCCACAAACTATTGAGCCATTTCAACGCAGCTAAATAAAGCACCCAATGCAACAATACAAACCCCTTCAACTATGCAATCCCCTGTAAAGAAAGTGCAAGCTCGCAGCAAGCCCAGCACTTACGAACCTCCATTTCCTGCATACAGCATGGATCGGAACGATCAGAAGACATATGCTACATCTCTAATGGGTGTGCAGCATTCTGCAGACGACGATGCACCAACATGAATAATGTAGGCTGAGAGATTTTTTTATCCACTCAATTGTGTGATCCACTCGCATGTAGATCACGTTAATGCACGAGTAACATACAGATTTTGCCTTGAGTATCAAAAGGACAGTTGAAGGTATTAACAAAAGAAGGTTTACAGTAAAGGTATAATATGTATATAAGAGTAGAGTAGAATGAAAGGGAATGCTATTATAAAACCAAACCGCCCACCGAGAGGCGACTTTGAGGCCTTAATACGAAGCTTAACCTGGGCGTTGCCGTCCGGGTTGCACCAAAGGTGTATGAAACCCGGCCGTCAGCTCGCGGACCCCTTCGACTTCCCGACCCCGAGTGGAGATCGGATCGTGTCGAGAGCCCGCTGCCGAAGGGATGGAGAGTAGCAGGTCAAGATTGGGTGTGAAGCGCATGTAGAAAATACCCGGCTTGTCCCCTTCGGATAGATCCCGATAGATTCAGGACTTTCGGAATACCATCACCAGTCTTCTTATTGCTTTCATTCTATATTCGTTAAACAATCATGGCGCCTGAACAACAACGTCCACCGCGTATTCTCACTTGTGTGCTCTGTCACCAACGCAAGAAGAAGTGCGATCGCAAAAGGCCATGTTCATCTTGCACCGAGGTAAGCTGTCTTGCACCCATGTAAGACACGAGTTAACTATTAGCAGGCCGGAATAGAATGCATCCCAAGTACGCCAGCTCCCAAGCGCAGTCATCGCAAACCTGTGAAGGAAATACTGGCACGGCTGGACCGTTGTGAGGAGCTTTTGAAGAAATGTAATTGCGTGCAAAAGCCTTGGAAGTACGTTTCGCTGAAGATGGGTAATATCCTGGTGGACTAACTGTGTTGTTTAGGAGTTAGGAAATCTACACAGGCCAAATCCTAATGACCAGCTAACTTGGGTTTGTGTTTTGTCACAAAAGGCAACGGTTGCACAGCATAGAATGTCTGACGGCAGCTGTTCACTTCTCAATGTTGGCACACATCAATCTTGTTGAAGATGGTTTTTTTGGTTTGACAACAGATGGGCACGCGAGCTCTTGCTTTTCGTCACTACAGGTCATTCCAGATGCGGAAATGCGAGGTTCTCGTCGATGCAAATCGCTCCCTATTGCAAAAACTTTCATTTCTTGGCTCGGGACTTCGGGTTACTTATCGACTCCTAGCGCATGTTACTGCGTATCACTTAGAAATAACTGATTGCGCTGTAACTGTTCCTAAAGGCATAACTCTCGGAACAGGAACTACGGCGGAATAGCAACTGTAGCGGAATAGGAACTACGGATCTACTGATGTTTTGTCTTGCGTTATTTACTTTACATAAATTGATTAAAGAAAATCTCCTTGAATAAAATATACTTGTTTATTAATAAAAGTTAAAGTAATATCTTTTTATTAATAGGAGCTTTTTATACTAGTTTATTTACTATATATTATTATATTTTATACACGTAAACTATCTAGTAACGTACATGGTAAGCGAGTGCAACAAACAAGCGAGTGCAACACAACATCCCAACATCACAAATAGGAATAGCCATAAAAACACAATAGACTATTAATTAAGTAAAATTAATCGCTATATCCTTCCAGAGGCATAGCCACAACTATCTGACAGGTCCTTGCATTATGTCCTGTCGTGCCGCACGCTCTACAGCGCCTTTCCTTTCTTCGCGCATGCCCTCCTTGACCACCACTTCTCGATGGTCCATCCACCGCCTGCGCATCAACATCCGTTTGGTCAATTACTTGCCTTCCTTCCTCTACTGTCATCACACCTCCTTTCTGTAACCAGGTTCTTTTTGCCCTACGCCGGCGGCTTACTATCTCATTTGCCTGTTCAAGATCTTGGACCCTGGCCTCTAACAAGGCAACCTTATGCATAACTATCTTTGTTCCCTTAGAAGAAGACCTCAATGCTTCTAGAATCGACTCTGGAGAGCTACTTTTATGCCTTTTGATTCTCCTTTCAAGATATTCAAGCTGAGAGTCTGCCTCGAGGATAGTCTTTGGGGTCTTTGAAACCCAAGGGGTCGAGGGGCTAACTACCGCCTCCGCAGGCGTCGGAGTCCGCAGCTGCATATCGAGCTTCGAGATTACACTTTCTGGGTCGAGAGGAGCAAGTCCGGCTCCTCTAAAGGCTGCTTTAATATTTTTCTCTGTCATTGTGGCCTGGTAGGCGGTGTAAAAAGCCAGGAAGAACTCGGTTTTGGAAATGTGGGTTACAGAGCATCTGATTAAATGCTCGATTTCTTGCGCCAAAGCACCCGACATCACGAAGCTGCAGCAGATGAGACGAATGAGGCGGTATACAAAGCGTGATGATTTTATTTGCCTTGCAATATCTCTCAAAGTCGACCGAGTGGTGACTTTCGTGTCCGTCGAGGATCAGGAGACGATAGCGATTCTTTGATTGCTTGGTAGTACACCGGTCGAAGTGCTTTAGCCACTCGAGGCCTAACTCGTTATCTGTCCAGCCATTAGGGTTCGTCCCAATAGCCCAATCGCCCGGGAGGTTACTTTCCTGGTACCAGTTGGCGAGGTGATATTGGCCGGCACCTATGATGAACGGCGCGATCTCCCAGCCTTCCGCATTGATCGCCTGGATCACAGTAATCCATTCACGGTTTCCAGGCTGCACTGATTTTGGTTTTCCGCGTCTTTCTGTGCCTGTGACAACCATTCCGCTTGCGATCATGCCCATTAGAAAGCCAACCTCATCAAAGTTATAGATATCAGCCAGATTAATACCATATTTCGCGATTGTGTTTTCTACGAGCTTAAACCACTTTCTAATCTCGGTTGGATCTTCGCCTTTAGCCCTCTGGTAGTCATACCTGCGAAAAAACCGCGTCTTGGGCTCTTTGTGTCGCTTGATGAAGTTAGAAGCCCAGCGCTTGCCGACGGGTGGCGCGTCGCGGTCAGCGAGCAATCGGTTGGCCATTTCTTCCACACTACGCAGTCGCAGGGGAAATCCTCGCGAATCCAGGTCGAGGATAAACTGAACTATGATCTGCTCCTCTAGATCAGATAGTTTGCGTGATTTAGGCACCCAATCGCATCGAGACTGCATGCCTCGCTGACGGCAACCTAGCTTCTGATGACAGACTTGGTATATTGATGCAGCGCCTCGGATGCTTAGTTTTGGATCATTTTGAAGGGCTTGTAGGGCAAGAAGAATTTTTGCTTCATCATTTGACTGGGACATCTTTAATGGTTGAGAATCAATTGATCAAATGTACAGAGAAGAGAATGAGGGATTTTTGTGACACATGCTTGTCTGTGACATAAGCTTATCATGTACGTTATATCTTTTATAAAATACAGTTATAAGAGAAATTCATATAAATTTAAATCAAATATAAATTAAACTATTATTTATTTTTAAATTAATTAGTTTTTATAAGTTTAAAATAGAACTATATTACAATTAAATGCTATTCTAATAGTAATATAATTAGTTACTTTTCGTCAATCTTATACTTCTTTACAGTACATTAAATACTATGTTTTAAATTATTTTAAAGTGTTTAAAGTATAAGAAGAGTTTTAAGTTTATCTCTCTTTATATACATTTTATAAAAGTATTATTTTATATTCTTAATATATCAGTTATAATACTTATTAGTGTATTTTCTATATCTATTTATTATTATTAAGTATTAATTATTATTATTATTATTATTATTATTACTCATATTAATAGGCATTTCAGGCTTATTTAACCTGTATCTAATTACTTAGTTTATTCCATTTCCTCTTGCTTTTAGACTTGTTACCCAACTGCGGTGAAAACGCCTACTCTTCTTTTTCCAATTGTCGCGTACCCCTGTCGACTTCACACAGGTGGAGCCCAAACTTGGGAGCGGTGCGAGTAGCGACCAAGTTTGCAATAAGCACAGGCCGTTTGGATGCTATACAGACACGCAAAACATACCAACAAGACAAGATAATAAGAGCTAACATAGTACATCCTCTGGTAGACAGACCAGGCTTCAGCCGCTGAAGATGGGACGCTGAACACTTGAAGAAGTTGGCCTTCAAGCAGGCCCGTCGTAGCGCAGGGACAAGAGAGGCTGGGAAATGTGGTGAAGAGTAGGGATTGGTGAGGTTTCAGGGTTTCAGGACAAGAAGTCGGAAAATAATGTAACGAGATTCAACTTTGTGGGCCACGTGAGGCATATCCTCCCGAGCGGAATAAATTCATTCATTCATTCATTCAGTTCCAGTGGGACGTAAAGCGATTCCGAACCGTGATTCCGAAGCGGAATTCCGGAACCGGAATGAACAAATGTCACCCTGCCTTGTTTCATATATATGTATCGCACTGAGCGTGCTTAAAGGGCGAAAGTGAATATGATGAGCAGCAGCAAAATGTGTCTGTGTAGGGTATTCTATCCCATAGCTTCTACTTTAATCACCTAGCTTGATTACTAAGGGCTGTTGTTCCTGAGGCTCGTTGAGACAATGCCCGGCCTGCGACAATATGTAATATTAAAAGCTTCTATAAAACCAACCCTACTTATCTGTAAACAGAGTACAAACCGGATCACTGCGCAACTAGGCATAGTCGATCTCTGACCATCTTCAATCAAACGCAGCCACTCCCGCACTCACGTTAAACCATGACTGTCCAGAACCCAGGCACGAGCAGGCTTCGAGAATCACTCGTGTTTCTGTGTTTCTTGGAATCACAAAGTGATTCTCCTATGATATCATGACCACCACAAGTATATGGATCACACTCATTAGCACTTTCATAGACTCTAGCTTACCAGCTATCACTAAAACCTGTCTACCTCAATAAGCCTCACCTACATTGACTATTAAGAGACGTAACACTTCACTTGGCTCAGCATCACGCCCTATGACTCTGCAAAGTTGCAAACATGGACCTTGTACGGACTAGGTTATCCCTTGGGAACCCAACCGTTACAATATCGGTACGTAATGCCGACCATGAGCGGAAGATGTATGTATGTGTATTTTTCGTCCGGGGGGCCATCGGCCCCGAAAAGTCCCCTGCTGGGGCACAGGACGTGCTGGGCTAAACTACCTACAATTGCTGTCGCATCCGAATCTACCTAGAAAACCCGCAATGTCCACTTGCATCAACGGAGAGCGCCGGACGCCCTTTCCCCCAAGTGGCACCTGCCCTACTTGTAGCCAGCCCTACCGTAGTTTCAAGCACATCGTCTTGGACGTCAAAGCAGGTGGTCCTGGCAAAGTTGCATGCAACCGC
>NC_030986.1:6650575-6663519 GCF_000149955.1 Fusarium oxysporum f. sp. lycopersici 4287
GGTGCTGTACTAACGTCCGTCACCCACAGACCGGCCACCTTAGCCAAAACACCAAGAACTAGATAGCATGATCAATTAATTAATTATCTCAACACCACATTTTTTATATCAAATGAAAAATCTAATCAGTGAATATTTAAATGAAACTGAGTACAAAGATCTTCAAGTTTTAATTTCTGGACTCTATTTGCCGTTATTTCTGGCTGTAAAGTCCTCCACATCTGTTCTCGAGCCTTCTTAATCGCTGGAATCTTTGCGAACTCAGCATTTGGGTTATAGATAACCTTTTTACGCCGTTTTGGTCGATGTTCTTCATTTTCCCTCTGAAGAATAGTTATTTCTCTATTCTGCTTCTCAATCTCAAAGTTGTAACGGTCTAATTGACTTCCAATCTTCCTGAATAGCAGCCTGACAGTCGAATCTTGCGTAACAGAAGCTGGAACATACTCCAGAGCTTGCCGAAGCTGTACAGACGACCGGGGAGTCTTCAGGAGACTGGAATCCTGCTCTTTGGCCGGCGAATTCGCTGTAGCAGCGGGAGAAGCTGTCTCTGTGACCATTGGGTTCATTCAGGACCTTCGCCAGATTAACAGGCTACAGTTCAGTAGCTTTAAAGCCGGCTATTATGTTGGACTTTGTGATAGCTTCTTTCTGAGCCTTGTCATAAGTGTATAGGAATGTGATCTTGCTGATATGACTGTCATCAGCGACAGAAGTGAAATCTAGCAACAGTTGACGGTATGCTCTCTTTAAAGGGCTAAAGACAGCAACATCTAGTGGCTGTAGGACATGAGAAGAGTGAGTAGGAAGAAATAATAGATATATGTTGTTATTAAAATATTCCTAAAGGAATTCCTCAGTCATATGACTTCTATAACCGTTAAGAATAAGAAGTCAGGGTTCATTCTTATTCTCAGGCGTTGTTGACCGAATTAAGACCTTTCTCAACTAAATCAACGCCAGTTTATTGCTTGTCCAGCCCTTCTCACTACAGGCGAATTCCCAGTCATCTAGGGAGTCTAAACCCTCAGGGAAATGTTGTTGTTGGACCGTTTTCCCCTTGAAGATAACTGTAGGTCTCAGGACTTTCCCGGTTGCTGAGATACACTCGAGAATTGTAATCCAGGCACGAGAACCAGGCTGACGAATAAGTACTGACTTCTTGTGCCTGTGGCCGAGGAATAGACCGTTCATTCCTATCCCTTCCATCATTCCAACTTCGTCGACGTTGTATCTGTTCTTCTGCTTGACTATTCGTATCGCCGGCATCATCAGCAACATAAAGAACGGCTTTATCAGTTCAGTAGAAGCTCCGTGATATCGTTCATAGTCAATTTTCTTGCCTTTTAAAGTCTTAATATCTTCATTTCGACTTAAAAAGCCCTGGAGCCAGTTCTTTCCAACGCCTTCTGGAAAGCCGTTACGGACAGCAATCTTACTGGCGAACTCTCTGACTTGTTGGTGCGATACAGGGCATCCTAGATCAGCTTGGACGAGAATCCAGTCTCTAAGACGCCTTTCCTGAACATCAGAGAGCTTTTGCCGCGTTTTTTGGGCCTCTCTTGGTGTTGTACTTCCTTTGATCCGACCTTGTAGAGTAGAACGGTTGATGCCATAAGCTTCTACTGCTTTATTCACTGAAACTCAATCTGCAACGATCTGAAGCGCAGCACTTATATCTTTCTCAGTAAAAGAAGGCATTCTGAATTGATTGGCGTTAGTTTGAAATTAATTGGAATTAAATTGATAGAGTTATGGCTGTTTAAAGTATATACAATTTGGGTGGCTGGGTAAAAAATGAGGTGGCCAGTCTGTGGGTGACGGACGTTATCTCTTTGACCGGCATAAGGCATCCATCAGGTCACGACAGGGGTGAGGGGCCAATCAAAATGACTGTGACAACAGGTACTTCCATTCACACCTAAAATGGCGTGTGATATAAGTACCAACAGTCAGCATTGTTACAAACAGCTACATCACATACTTTACAACCGTACCTGCTAACCCGACCTCGTGCATTTCCTGATATTGGCTGTAAAGAACCTCCTTTTTTCCCCTTTTTGGCAGGTCGAGGCTGCCCTTGGCGCAGGCCTTTGCAAGCTAGGCAAGGTGAAGAGCTATTTCTGCCTCGAAAGACATGATTGATATCTCTTTGTAAGTGATTTTGCCGTGCTTGAAGATCTTCACTGTCTTCTTCCTTCCCTGTACAGTATCTCTTCCTTGTGTGACTATCGGTGCCGTACTTGTTGAAAATAGCGTTATAAATGCACTCCTTCCAAGCTCGAAGCGTGCTATAGGGCTTCCAATGAGGCTGCCGGGTCTTCTTCTGCAAAATGAAGCTATTCACAAGTGCAACGTCAAGGAGGAAAGACCAAAGTAACGCCTGCCAAGGACCACGCCGGAAACGATGCTGATATGAGGTATAGGATCTTATCTGATCACCGCGATCCACGTGATTCATTTCATCATTATACTGAGCGGCAATAGAAGGAATAGGGATTATCCTAGACTGATCTCCGTTGAAGACCTCCTTTAGGCGTTGTGCCTCTGCCTTTGTGCCTCTTTTGGCGGGCAACTTCCTCTTTTTTGGTGTGCGGTTGAGAGGGGCTTCGCCGTGCACAGTTATAAGGAAGAGGACCACAGAGCTATCTTTCCAAGCGACTTGAAGGACCTAGAGGGAAGGGAAAGAGACAGATTAGTAAGGGAAATACAGGTAAAGTTGTCCCTACCTGTTTATCCTTCGTCGGTATTAAATATACCTTATTATATAATAAAGGCTTGCCGTCAGGAAGCTTCCCGGTCTCTTTTATCTGCTTCATCGCGGCGGTGATGCCACAATTAGGGTGGGCTGTGCCTGTGGCCCCGTATCCAAGCTGCCGAAGTAGGCGGAAGAGCCGCGGCGATGAGAAGAGGTTATCTGTAAAGACGTGGTGTGTAGGCGTTGACAGCCTTTTTAGTAGGTGAACCACGACGCTCTGTGTATTGCTGAGAGGGATCTCAGTTTGTAGCTTCCCCTTCTTGCCGTACGGCTTCGGTATCTTTAGCTTGATTGTTGCAGGCACAACTGGTGATGCCTTCACATGCCAAAGCCACTGCAGAAAGCAGCCCTGTTGTGCAATAACCCAGATTTTGAAGCCCACCGGTGTGGGCTTTCCCTTGACAAGCGTTGTCTCTTTTGATCTGCCTGTAAAAGGGACCATACACTCATCTACAGTCAGATTAGTCCCTGGAAGATAGAGCTCGATAGACACCCTTTGTATATGCTTAGACCACTCTTCAGCCGCTGGGAAGGTCTTTGGAAGATCTCTCTCATCGCTCACATCGAGATTGGTGTGATCAAAAGTGCGGAAATACCGTGTGATCAGCTCGAACTTCCGTAACGGCATGAACTTTGTAAATGGGTGAAGGGGGCGCTGATCTCCTAGGCTGGGGGCCTTCCAATGGTCCTCAAGGGATATTTCCCTATGAATTCCTAGGTAAATAAGGATACCAAGCCATACATAGGCTGTTGCGGTGGAGATGCCTTCCCAATCATGCAATCGCGAGTGGTCAGAAAGGGGGGTATTCCAGCTATCTTTGACGCCATTATCAGCGCAAAAAAAAAGCCCAGTCTTCAGTATATCCAACCCATGACTGTACAAGGGAAATAGGTACGAAAAGCTGGAATAATTCAAGTGGTTGCTGGGGTAGATGGTTGATCTGAAAATCACGATATTCTAGGTTGAAAGGTTGAAAATCATCACCGCAGCCCTCTTCGGGCGGAAAATCAGGTGTGCCGGTGGGGTCATTAGCAGCTATCACACAAGGCGGGCTATCAAAGCTGTGATCATCTAGTATATGTATCTCTTGGGAGCTCATTGTTTTAATTGAGACTCGTTAGGGTCAATTTATATGAGGATTTTGATGATTTTGGTGGTGTTGAATAAAGAAGCTGTCTGACGAGAACTTTACGTACCCCTCAGGTACTCTCGAAATAAGTGGGGCGAAGCGGGGCGAGTGACCTTTGGATGCCTTATGCCGGTCAAAGAGATAGCATCTTAGGGATCCACATAACACGTCGATCACGGTAGCATCGGTTCAGATTTTATGTGGACCTGCTGATCTATCGCACATCATGAATACGGGCGCATTCACTATACGCGTATCGCTTGGCGTAAACCTACGCGTGTCCGCGGATTATTCTTAAAATTACTCAAGTAACTGTAGCTATAAGAGTGCTACGCTCTCCATGTCTTGCACTACAAACCTCATCATCGAATAGAACCGAGACTTAGAATGCACTTCCTTGCCGCAGCCATTCTGACCTTGGCGACTGCCGCCAACGCCCTCAAAATTCCTTCTTTTGCGCCACCGGACTTTCCGGTTAGCGACATTGACAATGACGGTGTAGGCTCCCGTGCAGACTATAGCAGCATCTTACCTAGCAACACAGCTGACGCATCCTGAAGACACACGCCGGACGATATGATGTTCGCAAAACAATGGTTTGGCTAGACGACAAGAACCCTGAGAACTTGAATAGGTATGTTATTGTCATTTGCAATATGGCAAAATGGGCTTTTGGCTAATCCGTGTTATGGAGCTATTTCTACCTCTTTTGGCTCACAACCGTTGATGGCCGCAAATATCACACGACCCTGGCCCCGAACTTTTTCAGGGGCCGGACCACTGGCATTTTCCGAGTGGAAGACTTGCAAGACCTTTCTTCCACCGGCGCAACCGTCTTCGCCCCAGGCACTGGAAGCTCCGAGTATCTAAACCTGCGCTCCGAAATACAAAACCTTACTAGCCCAAGGGGTGGGGATAACTATACCGCTATGCATGTCACAAGTGATTACGCTGGAGTGAAGCTGGACGTGCACATGACTCCTACTGGAAAGAACCTATACATCGGAGGAAACGGCGGTGTCACCCTTTCAAGCCCTGGCAATGACTTTCGCGAGTTGGTTCCTGGCTACTCTTGGTATTGGGTATGTGCAGGATCAGACTTCAAGTGGTGTTTAGCTAACCGAGACCAGGGAAATCCTACGCTGCGCCTCAGCGGCACAATCAACATCGATGGCAAGGACGTGGAAATCGACCATGGGAAATCTAGAGGTTACTTCGAGAGGCAATCTGGTGAATTTGGCATTTCTGGAGGTCATTGGGGATACTGGCTTTACCTATCTAACGGCATCTTCATCCACGGATGGGTTGTCGGTGCTACCGTCGAGAGGCCCTACAGTACCCCCGCTTGGGCAACTGTTTGGCACCCTAACGGCATCCACGAAGTCCTCGAAGTCGGAAACACCACCACAGCCACGGATGTATGGAAAAGCCCTGTGAGTGGCAAGAATTACTTCCAGAACTTCAAATTAGACCTGCCTTCTCGAGAAGCGAGCTTTCATATCCACCAGGCTATTAAGAAGAGCGAACTCCGGCCTCTTCCTGGCTCAGACGGATACCAGATCACTGAGGCCTATTCCCAAGGTCACGGAGTTTGGGAGGGCGAGAAAGTGACATTTTACGGACACACTGAGCAACTGTCGTACTGGTAAGTATTTTTCTAAATAATACATACCGTAGCGCTTGGTATGGGAGGGTGCCTTTAGCAAAGCGTTTTACTATGTAACTATTTACAACTATGTACTTGACTTATTACCGATTTTATAAACAATGGCTTACGCTCTGTTTCTCCACTGCCTCCTTACTTTGTCTTATTTAAGCCTCCATTTCCTAAGTTCATCTATTCTATGTAATATCGGAAAGCATGACCTTTCTGTTTGTAAATAATTATATGGTTATGTCGTTAAAACATGGTGGCATTTTCTCCAGAACTTACTGCTTTGACCGGCAAAAAGAGCGCAATTAACTTTGTATTTACGACCTGTCTTGATGACAAAAATGGAGTAACTAGTATATATTATATTCCACATACCGTGTCTGTATGGGGGGTGTTTTTTTTTTTTTTTTTTTTTTTTTTTAGTGTAATAGAACTTTACCTACTATTACGGTCATAAAGAAAACCTAGAAAGCAAGTTTAATAAGGCAGCGCAGACTTTCATTTATTTCGCATAGAGAAGACCACAAGCAAGTGTCACTAAAACCCCTCACCTAACATCATTTTTGTCTAATCAATTGACTCTCAACCACCTGCGATGTCATAAGATAACAAAAAGGCTAGAATCATTCTAGCTCTTCAAGATCTTCAAAACGTTAAAAGAAACTAAGGCCGAGACGCGCGGTAGAGATCTATAATATTCACTACTATAGCTTATGTTGTCGACAGACGGGTATACCGTCTTGGAGCGATTGGATACCCAAGTTACTTTGACTACCCTACGACGGTTGTGGTTCCCAAGGAATAAACTAGTCCGTACAAGGATTATGTTGGCAAATGATTAGGGCATGATGCTGAGCAATTGCGAAGTGTCAGGCCTCTTAGCAGTCAATAATACGAGTGAGGCATATTGAGGTAAAGAAGCTTTATTGGCAATTGGTAAACTAAAGCCTATGAAGGTTTACATGAATGTATTCTATATACTCTTAGTACTCACCACATCGGGGGTGAGCTGAGCGAGTGTTTCATGGGCTCAAGAAAGGTACATGTGAGTCAGAAGTGATTGGGTGAAATAAGGGTAAATACGACGTAACCGCGAGCGTCATTAATGAAAATGTGAACATAATAAGGATGGTAACAATCTCTAGATTCGAAATGAGCGGGTGCTCATAGGGACTACCGGAGCAACCCCATGAAGCTATGCACATGCCGGAAAGCTGAGGCTAATATCGTAGGAAACCTTCCAGATGCATAGATCCCCAGTCTGACAGAGGCAGCCTCTCAGATGATCCAATGACGGTCCCGTTTTTAGGTCAACTTGGTTGTCAGGCGGCACTACTGCAGTTGGGGCAGATTAGCGACAGAAGAGAAGTAGACCTTTTTAATAATCTCCGCGGAACGGTTTGCATCCTTCGCTTCTAGAGGCTTATGTTGACTGGGACCTGAAACACTACTTATGGGAATACGCGTATACAAAGGGAGGGTTCTAGAAGTTTAATACTGCTAAGCCATCAGCAAGCGCCATAAAAAATGAAAAAGCAACGAAACGCCGTTTCCAGCTTCTCCACCCAAATCGGATTCAAATATCTACTGCACAAGCAGCTTTATCTTTCGCTGTTGCGACCAGAAGAGTAGCAATCGCTCTCAACATAGATATCGCAATCAGGGTGGTCATTAACTCAATTCAATCGCCCCTCCAGTGGCTTAAAGGAGCCGGCCTAACGAGCCAGATGGTAAGGCCAGCCTTATTCGCGCAGTTGCAGAACTGGCAAGATGTCGCAGTGGTCAGGGCGTGAAGCTTAAAACTGGTTCATTGCTGGCTTATACAAATATGTAGTACAACTATATAAGTATCACTCCATCCAGGTAACTGTCTTATAATAAAGAAACTCGTCCAATCCTTGAGAACCATTGAATCGACCAAATCCACTATCCTTTACACCCCCGTGAGGGAGAGAAGACTCATCATGCACCGTCATAGAGTTGATATGAACTGCCCCTGACTCCAAATCATTAGCTAGATCAAAGGCTGCCTTCAAATCCTTAGAGAAAATCGAAGCAGTCAAGCCGTATTCTGCGTCGTTTGCTAAATCTAGCGCTTCACGGTGCGTCTGAAATGTGAAAAGGGATACACTGGGGCCAAATGACTCTTGTGAGTATATGTCCATGTTCTTCTTTACGTTACCGAGGACGACAGGTCTCATCTTAGTCTCCGTCTCATGGGCATGTTCATCCCCAAAGATCTTGACCTGATGTGCTCCTTTGGATATGGCATCTGAGATAAGGTCGCGATTACGACTGGCCGAGGCTGAAGTCACCACAGCAGGCGTATCATGTGCGGTGCCAAAGTTCTTTCTTATGACATGGCCAAGGAGGTCCTGGAATTCGGACGCGATAGATTCGTGAACAATAATGCGTTCCGTGGACATGCAGATTTGGCCAGCCTGTTTACCTTATCAGTAAAGGTCGGTTTTGTCATATTTAGGAACCGAGAATCACTTACGTTGAGGAAAGCTCCTTGTACGCAGTGGCGAGCAGCTTGTTCCAGATTAGCGTCCTTGAGTACGATTGCACTGGCCTTTCCTCCAAGCTCCATCAAGACAGGCTTCAAGTGCTTCCCAGCAGTGGCCGAGATGATCCTCCCGACTCCAGTACTACCAGTAAAGTTGATCTTCTTGACAAGTGGGTGTGAAACAAGGCTGTCGATGGTGCTAGCCGCTTCAGCCGGTGAATGGAATAGCAAGTTTAAACAACCATCAGGCAGACCAGCCTCACGTAGGACGTCGTAGATTGCCCAGTAACATCGAGGTGTATATTCTGAGCCTTTCAAAATTGTCGTATTGCCAGTAGCTAGAGCAAAGAGGACTGATCGAAGGCCGAGGTTATAAGGCGCATTCCTTTGACCATCGTGCATTAGCAATGCCCCGTTACTATACCACGGAACCAAGTACTGAGGTCCTTCTTACCAAGGTGCTATTCCAAGCACGACTCCATACGGTTTTTTGTGTACCATAGCTTGCATACCTTGGTGGATAGATTCCGGAGCAGCACCCGTCATAGCCCCAGCTATCCCACCAGCAGTATCCCGCAACCCTTCAATTGTGACTCCAAGGATAAAATCTTGGTAGAACTTATTGGCGCCGATCTCATGATGCATATATTCCCCCAGCTCGGCCCGTCGCCGATCCATTATATCAGCGGCCTTGAGGAAGATATCCCGTCTGCTCGAAGCTTTCGTTTTAGACCAATCTTTGAAAGCACTATGGGCACTTTGGACAGCTTTTTGTATATGCTCATCCTTGGCACAGGAAAAGGACCATATTTCTTTATTGGTCAAAGGGCTGGTAACTGGAAAAGATTCGGAAGTGTGTACCTGCTGGCCATTGATGATAAGTGGCACTGAAAAGTTGGTACTAAGGCTTCTATGTCCTCTAGACAAGGGAAGGGCGCCTTGGTTGATATGACCCGTTCGTCTGATGAGTGATTTCAGCATACTAATGGTAGTGCGATGGTCTGAGGTTCTGATTTTACAACTTGGTTCACTATGAGCAGCTATATTAAGGTATTTATAGGACTCGACTTAAACACGGGCAAGTGTTTCAGTTTCGGAATATCCGCCTTCAGTGGGAAAGAAGACTCTTCGAGACGGAACATGCATCTACAACAGAAGGAAAGATTCTTTCAACATGGAGTCAATTGAAGCTGACTAGCATATTCGTTGCTCGATTGGTTGATGGCTTCTTAAGCTCGGGATGGAAGATACATCTGACAAATCGTCGGTTGGCGCTAGTTCTAGCTCCGGTCCTCGGAATAGTGGTTTCACCGGAACCAATTTAAAACTTCGGAACAGTGTCGTATTCCGTTCCCTCTTAGTTATTCCCTTTCCGTCTCCTCTTTTCCTACTTTCGGTCCTCCCACAACAAACAACGGAATGGATTCATGCGGCACCAAAAGAACAAGAAACTCATTATCCATTATTACGAGCAAGTGACGAGCTCCATATACTGCTCGTGCATGTACCCCTTGGCGACGACGGAAAGGCAAATGCGACGGTCAATCGCCTATGGTCAGGCAAGGCAGCGTTACCGAGCAGGAGACGAGCGTGATCTATGAGAGCCCGAATTACAAAGGGAACACATGAATCGTGAGATCAGTCACGTTGACCGCAATGTCAAATCAAGCTGCCTAGCTTGTAAGGGGTGTCGGCAGGGAGAGATGGGGGCAAAAGCTCCGGAATGGAGCCCACTTACGGAGGTTAGCGACAATGAGAAGAGGAAGGGAAAGAGGAAGTTGCGTAAGCAGACTTGGTACGGCTGCCGAATCTGTGATGCAGCAATTCGTAACAACCGGAATTGTTGGGACTTCTATCACCACCTAACATAGGCGAGGATCATGTTCCTTTAATTTGACGCTTATTAATTGGTTACAACCCCTCGTCGTGACCTCGCTGGAGCCTTATGCGCACTTAGGAGATTTGACGCCCTGAAGAGACGCGAATCTGACATCCTGGTGCAACCACGAATGGGAATGGCTGTATGTATGTATGTATGTATGTATGTATGTGTATTTTTCGTCTGGGTGGCTGTAACGAAGCCAAATCTCCTACTGGAGCAAAAGACGTGCTGAGCTAGCTAGGTACAGGATACCCCGCTTCCTTCACCATCCAGCATACCAATGGCACAAAAGGTGCTGTATTTCTCAAGCCCGTCACCCGTCAGCGGGTTCGAGGGCAATCTATTGTCGAACTTTTTCCACCGACCAGAATTCTCTCGCGCATCACTACATCTGCTGACGCAGTCCACAATCTCCAGTAACCAAGTTGTAGCTCGTAGTCGACTGTCGCGGCGGCAGGGAAAAACCTCGGGAAGGGATCAGAGGCCGACGGTGCGGCTTGCCTTTAAAGGAGAAAAACCCATCGCAATCGGCGTCGTTGATCGGAAGGATGTCGCTACGAATGCCCGGGGCATCGCCCTCCGATATCTAAGGCGTTCTGGTTCTGAGGTGCCGCCATTAGATCCGACAAAGGTGTTGTCAGAGAAGGCGAACTCTCCAAAATTCCTTCTCTGAAAACTGCTGTTAGGGAGCCGATAGCGTCCCCGCAGTTTTTGTGTGGTCGCGTGGCCTGCAGAAAATCCCGCTCCTAGCACCGCACTAACAGTGCGTGCCAAGAAAGAATTTTTACAGGAGAGAGTTGAGAATGGGAATGGCATGGGTCAACAGGTATCTGTACAGGGTAGGCGCAGTGGAGGCCGAACACTTGGAGAAGTTAGCCTTGAAGCAGGCCTGTCTCAGGGACGAGCGAGACTGTGAAATGTGGCGAGTAGGAATTGGTGAGGTTGGAGGGGCTCAAGGCTGGACGCCGGAAAATAATGTTAACGAGGCTTAACTTTGTGGGCCGTATGAGGCATATCGTTCTGGGCGGAATAAATTCATTCATTCACGACTAGCCTGTGCTGCCTCGGATCTTCCGTCAGATAATGAGCTACCCCGCACCCGGATCTCTCGGACACAGTCCGTGATCAGCTCGTTCTAACCTTCGTCTCAGAATTTGCGCTTTCACATTATGCTATTTCCTGATGAATCCGCACGACGAATTCTAACCTCTCATCGTGGTAGAATCATATTAAATATCAGGTATATCCAACGAAAAACACAACTTCACCAATCTTCTCTAGAGAGTATGGAAGAATTTGTTCAGAAGTCGATTCAACACACAATGGAAATGAGGAAGCCAACGTCCTCAATTCCGTGGCAAACTGATCGACCATGGAAGCAATTCTTCTATGTATGGAGCCCAGAAACAAGTAGATGGCAGGGTATTCAATCATCACAGTCGTCGTCCGACAAGTCCAATTTAATGAAGCTGGCGGTGTACAGCTGGAACATCGACTTTATGCTGCCTCATGGCGAGGCTCGCATGAACGCTGCTCTGAAGCACCTGGAGGAGCTTACTCGCCAGCATCGACTTGATAATGATACAGCGGTTGCTATCAACCTCCAAGAGTGTGTACCGTTGGATTTGGAGACTATCGGTGAAAAGGATTGGATCCGGGACAGCTTTTACTGCACAGACATCGATACCTCGGCTTGGGCTTCTGGCGCGTATGGCACCGCTTCCTTGATAGACCGCCGGCTCGAGATATCATCTTGCTTTCGAGTGCACTACTCGGCTACCCAAATGGAACGAGACGCACTATTCATTGATGTTTCGGTGTTACCAGGGGGACAAAAGGTACGGTTGTGCAATACACACCTCGAGTCTCTTGTACTGGAGCCACCCATGCGCCCAGCACAGATGCGTCTTATCGCGACTTACTTGCACGCTGAAGGTATCGCTGGTGCCGTCGTTACAGGCGATTTCAACGCCATTCAGCCATTTGACAGGTCTCTCCACTCAGACAACGACCTTGAAGATGCATACTTGGAACTCGGCGGCCAAGAGGGCGATGGAAGGAGTGCTGATAATGGGGCATATACGTGGGGGCAACAAGCTTTACCTGAGCTTCGTCTACTATATGGCTGTTCACGCATGGATAAAGTGTTTTTCTGTGGCGACAGCCTCAGACTTCAAGGATTTGAGAGATTTGGTGCTGATGTGGAACCAGACCAAGAAGAAGAAGAAGTTCGAAAGGAATTGCTTTCTATTGGGTTTGAAAGGCCGTGGGTTACCGACCATCTTGGCGTAAAGGCGACCTTTGAGATCGTTGCTTGAAGGGAAAGGTTTAACGGCGCCGAATGCACAACAGTACGGCTCTGACTAATTCAAAGGAGCCCCGGGATGATCATTTTCAGGAATGTATCGACCGAGGTCATTCAATTGAGTTGTTAGCCCATTTTCGTTATACAGTGCGGCAGCCTACAGAAGTCACTGTTGCAAAGGCGGTCAATAGGGGGACGGGTCCGTACAGCCACGGGTCATGTGCTTAGCCAGCAACACCCACTGTAAAATTCCTGCTGCATTGCTACTGACCACCTATAACTATCAAGGACTACTTTTGTATTTAATGGATAAGATTTTGAACCTCTTCTATGGCCTATTATATGGCATTTGCTACACGTAGGTGGTCCTTTTTCTCCTAAAAGCTCATCTTGCGGCCCTTCTTGAGGCTGGCCTAGCTTGTGATTGTGTTGAGAAAATTGAACTTCAGTAGGGTGTTCAAGGAACCAATTTTCACTCCATTCTTCTTTTGTGAGGATTGAAAATTGGCAACCGTAGCGGAATCGATTACATGAGTATGTAATTGTAGGTCGACCAGACTTGCCAACAGTTGACCTTCTTATGATAAATGTAAAGACTCTGGTTGCTACCCATATGATAAGCGAGTGTTTAAGACAAGTGAGTGTCTCACTATACTGTGCTACCTAAAAACAGCTTACCCTATAACACTTTTTTAGCTAAATAAAA
>NC_030986.1:6663619-6670195 GCF_000149955.1 Fusarium oxysporum f. sp. lycopersici 4287
AGCGTCCCCGCAGTTTTTGTGTGGTCGCGTGGCCTGCAGAAAATCCCGCTCCTAGCACCGCACTAACAGTGCGTGCCAAGAAAGAATTTTTACAGGAGAGAGTTGAGAATGGGAATGGCATGGGTCAACAGGTATCTGTACAGGGTAGGCGCAGTGGAGGCCGAACACTTGGAGAAGTTAGCCTTGAAGCAGGCCTGTCTCAGGGACGAGCGAGACTGTGAAATGTGGCGAGTAGGAATTGGTGAGGTTGGAGGGGCTCAAGGCTGGACGCCGGAAAATAATGTTAACGAGGCTTAACTTTGTGGGCCGTATGAGGCATATCGTTCTGGGCGGAATAAATTCATTCATTCACGACTAGCCTGTGCTGCCTCGGATCTTCCGTCAGATAATGAGCTACCCCGCACCCGGATCTCTCGGACACAGTCCGTGATCAGCTCGTTCTAACCTTCGTCTCAGAATTTGCGCTTTCACATTATGCTATTTCCTGATGAATCCGCACGACGAATTCTAACCTCTCATCGTGGTAGAATCATATTAAATATCAGGTATATCCAACGAAAAACACAACTTCACCAATCTTCTCTAGAGAGTATGGAAGAATTTGTTCAGAAGTCGATTCAACACACAATGGAAATGAGGAAGCCAACGTCCTCAATTCCGTGGCAAACTGATCGACCATGGAAGCAATTCTTCTATGTATGGAGCCCAGAAACAAGTAGATGGCAGGGTATTCAATCATCACAGTCGTCGTCCGACAAGTCCAATTTAATGAAGCTGGCGGTGTACAGCTGGAACATCGACTTTATGCTGCCTCATGGCGAGGCTCGCATGAACGCTGCTCTGAAGCACCTGGAGGAGCTTACTCGCCAGCATCGACTTGATAATGATACAGCGGTTGCTATCAACCTCCAAGAGTGTGTACCGTTGGATTTGGAGACTATCGGTGAAAAGGATTGGATCCGGGACAGCTTTTACTGCACAGACATCGATACCTCGGCTTGGGCTTCTGGCGCGTATGGCACCGCTTCCTTGATAGACCGCCGGCTCGAGATATCATCTTGCTTTCGAGTGCACTACTCGGCTACCCAAATGGAACGAGACGCACTATTCATTGATGTTTCGGTGTTACCAGGGGGACAAAAGGTACGGTTGTGCAATACACACCTCGAGTCTCTTGTACTGGAGCCACCCATGCGCCCAGCACAGATGCGTCTTATCGCGACTTACTTGCACGCTGAAGGTATCGCTGGTGCCGTCGTTACAGGCGATTTCAACGCCATTCAGCCATTTGACAGGTCTCTCCACTCAGACAACGACCTTGAAGATGCATACTTGGAACTCGGCGGCCAAGAGGGCGATGGAAGGAGTGCTGATAATGGGGCATATACGTGGGGGCAACAAGCTTTACCTGAGCTTCGTCTACTATATGGCTGTTCACGCATGGATAAAGTGTTTTTCTGTGGCGACAGCCTCAGACTTCAAGGATTTGAGAGATTTGGTGCTGATGTGGAACCAGACCAAGAAGAAGAAGAAGTTCGAAAGGAATTGCTTTCTATTGGGTTTGAAAGGCCGTGGGTTACCGACCATCTTGGCGTAAAGGCGACCTTTGAGATCGTTGCTTGAAGGGAAAGGTTTAACGGCGCCGAATGCACAACAGTACGGCTCTGACTAATTCAAAGGAGCCCCGGGATGATCATTTTCAGGAATGTATCGACCGAGGTCATTCAATTGAGTTGTTAGCCCATTTTCGTTATACAGTGCGGCAGCCTACAGAAGTCACTGTTGCAAAGGCGGTCAATAGGGGGACGGGTCCGTACAGCCACGGGTCATGTGCTTAGCCAGCAACACCCACTGTAAAATTCCTGCTGCATTGCTACTGACCACCTATAACTATCAAGGACTACTTTTGTATTTAATGGATAAGATTTTGAACCTCTTCTATGGCCTATTATATGGCATTTGCTACACGTAGGTGGTCCTTTTTCTCCTAAAAGCTCATCTTGCGGCCCTTCTTGAGGCTGGCCTAGCTTGTGATTGTGTTGAGAAAATTGAACTTCAGTAGGGTGTTCAAGGAACCAATTTTCACTCCATTCTTCTTTTGTGAGGATTGAAAATTGGCAACCGTAGCGGAATCGATTACATGAGTATGTAATTGTAGGTCGACCAGACTTGCCAACAGTTGACCTTCTTATGATAAATGTAAAGACTCTGGTTGCTACCCATATGATAAGCGAGTGTTTAAGACAAGTGAGTGTCTCACTATACTGTGCTACCTAAAAACAGCTTACCCTATAACACTTTTTTAGCTAAATTAAAATAATAAAAAATATGAAAAACTATAGTTCTAAGTAGTACAGCCTTTAAAACTAAGATATTATTTTTTGGAGTTTTTTTAATGGGAATTGATAGAGCGCATGACGGTTTTGATACAGAGGCATGACCTTACAGCGGCATGACTTCATATAACATTCAATTGGTCAGTTCTTCGCGGACCCATATATTCTTCCTGACGAAACCCAGCGTGACCAGCTCTCTTAACATGACCTTATTCTTACCTCAAGCTCTCCCAGTGCTCAAGATCTTGGCAAAGTAGGATGTCTCAAGAGGTCTCGTTTTAAATGGAAATTTCTTGCTCTGTTTATTGCTCAGGAACCACGTCTAACGCTCTACTCTCTGACTACTATAGAAGGAAGTATATTTTCATCGCTGCCAACTAGCTCCCATTGACTTCTCGTCCTCCGGATGCTAGGTTGTGTCCTCCTACCGCTAGCACGGACTCCAGTTGTTCGTCCAGATCCGAGGGTGGCTGAGTGACTTCGTGTCTGACACTGAGTCGATATGCTGCTTACCTCACTATTGGCCTGCGTGTTACTATGCTGGCTTGCTTCCAACGAGACCCTGGTGAGTGTAGATTTATTGACGATTCGCGGCTGCCGATCTCACTTACGGCCTGCTGGATGTCTTGCTGCTAGGCTGGTCAGTTGACTGACGTTTTGGCTCCTCCCGCCAATGGCCATTCTCGAAGGCACAGGTTGCGCGGTGTTCTTGGGTCTGCCACGTAGAGCACTGGCAATCCTAGGGTCAAGAATCCATCGGCATGGATCTTGGAATGATGAATCTCGTAGTCGCCAATGTGAATGGACATCATATCTAGTAAAAGACGTTGCAGATCCCAGCTTCGCATAGACTTTATGACAACAAGAGACCCCAAGCTCGACAGAAACCGAGCAGTCATCGTTACAGCCTGAGAGAGGCTCTGGAAAGGGATTCTTCCCGGTAGGCACCGCCTTACGAGCAATACGATATTGCTTGTTGATCAACCTAAGCGCCTTCGATGAAATCACTGTTGGTAGATCACCTAGGTAGTCTCCACTTGATCCTAGGTATTCACGGGCAGTAAGAACCTCATCCTGTGCGCAGGCATCCTTGAAGTCACGTTCTTGATCTTTCATCATGTCCTGCATTGCTTCGACGAGTCGATACAAGTGGCTCATGCCGTTCAAGAGATAGCTCTTGATGTTGTTGTTGCTTGCCTCTGTTCCGGAGGTGACGCGGATACCAAAGTTGCGATGCTTGCGGAGGATGCAGCGTGTCTACTGGGCCCTAACTGGCAGATAGGTCCCATGGAGATAGCGTAGGATGAGTCTTTGGTCATCAAACTTCTTGCAAAGGTCTCTCCAAGCCTTCTCGTGGGCCTCCTCTGTTCTAGCAAAGAGTACACGCTTCCACATCATAAGAACCCTTCGGTAGGTGTGAGGAATCCCGTCACCGGTAAGCGCGTGGACCAGCTGTTTGTCCGTAACGCTGAGCTCAGCCTGTGCCTGAGGGGCAGAATCCTCCCAGTCACTGTCGTCAGGGCTACTACTGCTCTTTCGTTTCTTAGCCCACTTCTGCTTCGATTTAAGCAGAACATTCGAGTTAATGTGATAGATGCAAAGTTGTTGCTGCACATCAGGAAACTGATCATTGAGGGCGCCTTCATAGAGTCGTCGAAGTCGGTGATAATGACATCAGGTTGCCTAATAGTGTGTTGGCCTATAAGCTGGCGAATGCTCTCAGCGAGGAATTGGAAACCTTCTCTTCTCTCATTGTCGATCAGGTCGAAGGCTGCGTTGAATACAGTCCCAAGGTAGGTCTGACCGGTGGCTTGGAATAAGGGAAGCTTGAATCGATTAGTATTGTATGTGTTGTCAAAGCCTATGACCTCAAGGAATCGCTTCCACATCTGGATACAATAAGGAAACGTCCGGACAAGACCAAGTAGACGGTTTGGTTGGTCATCAGCCCACTTGACAAGATAGGGAATCTCCATCTCGTCGAAGAGCTTGACTAATGCCGCAAAAGGTGTGTAGCCATTTAGCTTTTTCCGGTTCATGAGCGCGCGGGCGTTGTAGATATCCCTCTGAGTAAATGAAGATTCAGGATGTTGCTCTTCGACCACGGCCCGAACATCACGAGCCCGGTTGCCGACTCGACGACTTGTTGATTCAATGGTTGCCCTTACTGGCGTAGTGACTCGTCTATGAGAGGGATGCGCAGATGATGTGATACTAGGTCCACGGTTATGCTGGCTGTGTTCCAAGTTTGGATGTTGTCGTAGAAGCCATTTGCCCTCTTCCAGGGCTTCAGCAACTACCATCCACTTACAGCCAAACTTCCAAGATTTACGCTGTCGAAGGCCTGCGCCTTTTGAAGCCCCTGGCTGTCCAAATCGATCACACTGAAGCGAGTATCTTATCCGTCGTCCTTTATATGAATAGGCATTCCTTCGAACGATGCCAAACCCGTTTTCTTTCGCGAACAAATTGACCAAGTCGAACATAGTTTCAGCTGATGGCGCCGGATCGCCTGGAAAAGGTGAAGAGATTTGTTGAAAAGATAATGATTCTGGCGATTCGGCCCTTGGTGATACTTGAAGAATCTGTGTAGGTGACTTGCGCGGTGGAGAGTATGGTGGAGGAGATTTGTAGGCGTCTGAGCTGAGCGGCGACCAACCCCATCGCTCTCGCCATGCACGCACTCGTTCGTATGACCAAGCAAGGTCAATAGTCAGACTCTGGTCTTCACTAAAAACCTACCATACAATTTTCATTGCAGATTTATACTTAGCTCTTGTAGGGTCGATAGCTGTTAGGCTAGCTTTAGTGGGGAGGAGAAAGGTAGAGGGTCAATTTCAGGACCTAGAATAGAGACCTTAACTCACTGAAGTTATATCCTCCCTAATGGAAACCCATTTAGAAGGTAAATCTTAGAATCAAACTGCAGATCCTACGTAGGTTTGTGGAGGCCCTATGAGCCGTAAGGCAATAAGAAGGTCAACAAAGTCTGTGGATAAGAAGCAAAGAGATTGCTTAGCGTATCTTCGTCGCCTATTCCATAGTATTGGCCGATGCTTGCTGCGGAACTGCTTGCAGGGTTCGGCCGATTTACGTACCTCTTGTGACTTCCCAGGGTGGATTCCGGAACACATAGCTAGGAAATCCGGAACCCCGGAACGGAATGTGGCCAACTTGACAAGTCATTGGCCTGCAAGGAGGGTCCTGTTATTCGAAACGGACGAATTAACGTCTCATTGAAAAACAATCATTAGCGTTCCGTCGACCCGCTTGCTGCAAGCATGGCTCAAAAGCAGCCTCATCGGCCTCCCCAAAAAGGTGTTCCAGCTCTTCAGAACGCTTGGAGAACAGTGGCTAGGAGTGAAACCTTCATGGCCCGAAGTCACTCGGTAAGGCCATGTCGATGCAGAATCAATGGACTGCTGCGTGTGGAAAGGTGGTACCAAAATACCGGCACCTTGTAGAGGGCCCTTCTTCATTAAACTTTCTCTCAGCCCAACCGCTGCTCGTGATTGCCCTCTTATTCGTGTTTGGCAAGCAGTATCGTGCAGTAGGGGGCACTTCTGATGTCGCAGGGCCCCGGTGAATAAAACGAGCCGCCGATCCGGTCCGTGCCAATGGCTCTCACAGTCTCATAAAGGCAGGAGTGGATACGTTTCTTCTCCGGCATTGAGCTGTACACTAAGATAGCCCGGATTGTGGACAGGGAGTAAAAAGGTCGCTCTCTTGTTTGCACAGTGCACTCGAAAAAGGAAGCCAGGATACGTACCCCTCCATACCCCCCAACAGAACTGAAAATTTGGCGTGCTATTCCAGTTCGTTGAGCCAGCCCTTTCAAGAGTCCAACTGCTTCAACAAGACCCTCGACAACCCTTCGCCGGCTCCCGGTAGATACTCTCAATCTTTCTCGTGTTTGAGTTATACCGCGGTCCCTCTTAGACTTCTTCCTCTTCCTCTTCCCCTTCCATCATCATCTCCATTTCCTTCTTTCTTCCTCCCCTCATCCCCTTGCGCCTGGCTGGTGTTGTCTTGTCTTGTGTCGCGCCGCGCTCCCCTGACTCTAAAGCTATTCTCTACTTACTAATTTCTACTCCCTCTCTCCTCTGAGGGGACCAGCCAGCCATCACGCAAATCAGGACTGCCGGTTTCTTCTCACCAGCGTCCTTGGGGAAAGCATCAGATCCTATTTCTGGTGTGTTACGACTTGAATTGATAGGTTTGTGACCATTGACACCCCCCC
>NC_030986.1:6671248-6686108 GCF_000149955.1 Fusarium oxysporum f. sp. lycopersici 4287
CATTACCAGCTCTGTCCTTACCATGCTTTTCTGGATCGGAACACGAAGCCAA
This sequence comes from Fusarium oxysporum f. sp. lycopersici 4287, assembly GCF_000149955.1. Taxonomy (NCBI): domain Eukaryota; kingdom Fungi; phylum Ascomycota; class Sordariomycetes; order Hypocreales; family Nectriaceae; genus Fusarium; species Fusarium oxysporum. The sequence continues at coordinate 6,671,301 of NC_030986.1, forward strand.
CAGGCATTCCCCATCACCTCCATGACTCCTAATATGCTTCGTAAGCCACAGGACCACGGCGAGGGTGCTCCCACTCCCATGCTTAGCATTCGGGATCTTCCTCAGGCTGAGCTTCAGAAGCACATTGATGCGACTAACCAATACCTGCCCGAAGACCGCCACGTCAGCATCTCTCTCCTTAATAGCCCCCGAAACCTGGTTGTGACAGGACCTCCCACTTCTCTCTACGGCCTCCACGCCCAGCTTCGCAAGATCAAAGCTCCCATTGGTCTGGACCAGAGCCGAATTCCTTTCACTGAGAGAAAGGTTCGCTTTGCCAACCAATTCCTGCCTGTCACTGCACCCTTCCATAGCAAGTACCTCGGAGAGGCTACTGCTATGATTGACGAGGATCTCAAGGACATCTCAATCGATTCCAGCGACCTTGGCATTGCCGTGTTCGACACCAACACTGGCAAGGATCTTCGAGAGGAAGTTAAGGGCAACATTGTCCCTGCCCTTGTCCGCTTGATCACTCGTGACCCCGTCAACTGGGAGAAGGCCACTGTCTTCCCGGGTGCCACTCACATTCTGGACTTCGGTCCTGGTGGTGATTCCGGTCTTGGTGCTCTGACTAGCCGAAACAAAGAGGGCACTGGCGTGCGTGTCATCTTGGCTGGTACTGTCGATGGTGCCATGAGCGACATCGGCTACAAGGCAGAGCTCTTTGACAGAGATGAGGAGAACGCTGTCCAGTATGCCATTGATTGGGTTGAGGAATTCGGGCCCAAGCTCGTGACGAACAAGAGCGGCCGAATATACGTGGACACCAAGATGAGTCGTTTCCTTGGTCTCCCTCCAATCATTGTCGCTGGTATGACTCCTACCACTGTTTCGTGGGACTTCGTTACCGCTACTATGGACGCTGGATACCACATTGAGCTTTCGGGTGGTGGTTACTTCAATAGTTTGATGATGAGCGATGCAATCACCAAGATCGAGAAGGCTATTCCCGCTGGTCGTGGTATTTCTGTCAACTTGATCTACGTCAACCCTCGTGCCATGGCTTGGCAGATTCCCCTAATCGGCAACCTTCGATCCGAGGGCGTTCCCATTGAGGGTCTCACAATCGGTGCTGGTGTTCCCTCTATGGAGGTTGCCCAGGAGTATATCGAGACCCTAGGCCTTAAGCACATCAGTTTCAAGCCCGGCTCTGTCGATGCTATCCAGTCTGTTATCAACATCGCCAGGGCCAACCCCCACTTTCCCATTATGCTCCAGTGGACTGGTGGCCGCGGTGGTGGTCATCACTCTTTCGAGGATTTCCACCAGCCTATCCTTCAGATGTATGGCCGTATTCGACGGCAGGAGAACATCATCCTTGTTGCCGGTAGTGGTTTCGGTGGTGCGGATGACACCTATCCCTACATCACTGGTGAATGGGCCAAGAAGTATGGCTACCCTCCCATGCCTTTCGATGGTTGCTTGTTCGGTAGCCGCATGATGGTTGCCAAAGAGGCTCACACCAGTAAGGACGTGAAAGAGGCTATTGTTGCCGCCCCTGGCCTCGAGGACAGCGATTGGGAGCAAACCTATAAAGGACCTGCTGGTGGGGTTCTTACCGTTCGCTCTGAGATGGGTGAGCCCATGCACAAACTCGCTACTCGTGGAGTCCGCTTCTGGGCCGAGATGGACCAGAAGATCTTCAGCCTACCCAAGCAGAAGAGGGTTACCGAACTCAACAGGAACAAGGACTATATCATTAAGAAGCTTAATGATGATTACCAGAAGGTCTGGTTCGGTCGCAACAAAGAGGGTAATGCTGTCGATCTGGCCGACATGACGTATGCTGAGGTTCTGCGACGTCTGGTCGAGCTCCTCTACATCGGGCACCAGTCCCGCTGGATCCACCACTCCTACGCCTTCCTCGTCGGTGACTACATTCATCGTCTCGAGGAGCGATTAGCTTCCACACCTGGCAAGGTATCTCTCCTTCAGAGTTACTCCGAGCTCAACGAGCCTTTCGAGGTGACCGACCGTATCCTTACCGCTTACCCTGAGGCTGAGACCCAGATCTTGAATGCCCAGGACGTTCAGCACTTCCTGATCTTATGCAGGCGACCCGCTCAGAAACCTGTCAACTTCATCCCTGTCCTTGACGAGAACTTCGAGTTCTACTTTAAGAAGGACTCTCTCTGGCAGTCCGAGGATTTGGATGCTGTTGTTGGCCAAGACGTTGGCCGAACATGTATTCTCCAGGGTCCTGCCGCTGCCAAGTTCTCGACTCAGATTGATCAGCCCATCCAGTCTATTCTCGACAGTATCCACGAGTCTCACGTGGAATACCTGATTCGGGATCTATATAACAATAACAAGGCTGCCATCCCCTACATCGAGTACTTTGGTGGTAAGCTTGTTGACCCCGAGATGCCTCAAGACGTCGAGGGCTTGACTGTAACCTACGACAACTACAAGAACACCTACCGCCTGTCATCGTCTGCCGCTGCCACTCTCCCTAAGCTTGACTCTTGGTTGTCTCTGGTCGCTGGCCCCAACCGTAACTGGCGTCACGCTCTGCTTATGGCCGATGTTGTTGCCCAGGGCCAGAAGTTTCAGGCCAACCCTATCCGACGCATTTTTACTCCTTCTCGTGGTCTGTTTGTTGAGATCTCTTACCCTAATGATCCTTCCAGGACTACCATTGTTGTTCGTGAGCAGCCCCGTCACAACCAGTACATCGATGTCATCGAGGTTAAGCTCATTGGTGAGAACAAGATCCAGGTCAACATGATCAAGGAGACCACTGCTCTCGGCAAGCCTGCTGCTCTGCCTTTGGAGTTCACCTACCACCCGGAGGCTGGATACTCTCCTATCCGTGAGGTTATGGAGGGTCGCAACGACCGCATCAAGGAGTTTTACTGGAAGGCGTGGTTCGGCGAGGAGCCCCTCGACCTCGACGCTGATGTCACTGCTAAGTTCGATGGTGGTAAGACTACCATCACTGGCGAGGCCATCAACGACTTCGTGCACGCTGTTGGCAACCACGGTGAGGCTTTTGTCGACCGACCTGGTAAGACTGTGTATGCTCCCATGGACTTTGCCATTGTTATTGGCTGGAAGGCCATTACCAAGCCTATCTTCCCTCGCACCATTGATGGTGACCTTCTGAAGCTTGTCCATCTTTCCAACCAGTTCCGCATGATCCCCGGCGCAGAACCTCTCAAGAAGGGCGACGAGGTCTCCACTACTGCCCAGATCAACGCCGTCATCAACCAGGAGGCTGGCAAGATGGTTGAGGTCTGTGGTACACTCGTTCGTGATGGAAAGCCTGTCACAGAGGTCACTTCTCAGTTCTTGTACCGTGGTACCTATACTGACTACGAGAACACCTTCCAGCGAAAGGTTGAAACTCCCATTCAGGTTCACCTCGCCACCACACGGGATGTTGCTATCCTTCGATCCAAGCAGTGGTTCTCTGTCGACGAGCTTCCTCAGAACATTGACCTGCTTGGTCAGACTCTGACTTTCCGCCTCCAGAGCTTTGTTCGCTACAAGAACAAGACTGTCTTCAGCAGTATCGAGACCCGAGGCCAGGTTCTGCTCGAGCTCCCCACTAAGGAGATCATCCAGGTCGGCAGCGTTGACTACGAGACTGGAGAGTCTCACGGCAACCCCGTTGTCGACTACCTTGAGCGCAATGGCCAGCCTATCGACCAGCCCATCAACTTCGAGAACCCCATCCCTCTCAGTGGCAAGTCTCCTCCCGCCCTTCGAGCCCCTTCCTCCAACGAGAACTACGCTCGCGTGTCTGGTGACTACAACCCCATCCACGTCTCTCGTGTATTCTCCAGCTATGCCAACCTCCCTGGCACCATCACCCACGGCATGTACTCTAGTGCATCCGTACGAAGCCTGATCGAGACCTGGGCCGCTGAGAACAACATTGGCCGTGTCCGAAGCTTCCATGCCTCACTTGTCGGCATGGTTTTGCCTAACGATGAGCTCGAGGTCAAGCTCCAGCACACTGGCATGGTCTCTGGCCGCAAGATCATCAAGGTTGAGGTCCGCAACAAGGAGACCGAAGATAAGGTTCTCGAGGGTGAGGCTGAGGTCGAACAACCTGTGACTGCATATGTCTTCACTGGACAGGGCTCCCAGGAGCAAGGTATGGGTATGGAGTTGTATGCCAGCAGCCCCGTTGCCAAGGAGGTCTGGGACCGCGCTGACAAGTACCTCCTCGATGCTTACGGTAAGTACCATCAACAAAGCACAGTCAGTATGCAATCGCTAATAAGCCTCAGGTTTCTCCATCACCAACATTGTCAAGAACAATCCCAAGGAGCTCACCATTCACTTTGGTGGGCCTCGTGGCAAGGCTATCCGCCAGAACTACATGGCGATGACTTTCGAGACTGTCGCTGCGGATGGTAGCATCAAGTCTGAGAAAATCTTCAAGGAGATTAACGAGACCACTACCTCATACATCTACCGTTCACCTACTGGCCTTCTCTCGGCCACTCAGTTCACCCAGCCTGCCCTTACCCTCATGGAGAAGGCCAGCTTCGAGGATATGAAGGCCAAGGGACTTGTGTCCAACAACAGCACCTTCGCTGGTCATTCTCTCGGCGAATACTCGGCCCTTGCTGCCCTTGCTGAGGTCATGCCAATTGAGAGTTTGGTATCCGTTATGTTCTACCGTGGTCTCACCATGCAGGTTGCCGTCGAGCGTGATGCTGCTGGCCGATCTAACTACTCCATGTGTGCTGTCAACCCCAGCCGCATCAGCAAGACCTTCAACGAGGCTGCTCTCCAGTTTATTGTTGACAAAATTGCCGAGGAGACTGGCTGGCTCCTTGAGATTGTCAACTACAACATTGCCAATATGCAGTACGTGTGCGCTGGTGACCTGCGTGCGCTCGACACTCTTGCCGGTGTGGCCAACTTTATCAAGGTCCAGAAGATCGCCATTGAAGAAGTCAAGGACAACATTGAGGAGGTCAAGGGACACCTCCGCGAGATCATTCGTGGCTGTGCTGAGAAGACGCTTGCCAAGCCCACTCCTCTTGAGCTGGAGCGTGGCTTTGCTACAATCCCCCTCCGTGGTATCGATGTGCCCTTCCACTCGACCTTCCTTCGGTCTGGTGTCAAACCCTTCCGATCTTTCTTGCTCAAGAAGATCAACAAGACATCTATCGATCCCTCCAAGCTGGTCGGAAAGTACATCCCCAACGTGACGGCCAAGCCGTTCGCGCTCACCAAGGAGTATTTTGAGGATGTGTACAAGCTGACCAATTCACCTAAGATTGGTGCTATTTTAGCCAACTGGGACAAGTATAACCAGGACGAGGCCGCTACCAACGGTGTTGAGAGTAGCGACAGCTCCAGTGGCGAGTACAAGGCCTCAGGCCGAGCTGCTTAAAGCAACTGATGCAAGGAAATGTACTAGAAAAAACAGGAAAGAAAGAAAGAGAGAAAAACCATGCATATACATGATATAACGGAATACTAAAGATTGGTGATTATGGAGAGTTTACAAATTCCCGGCGGCATTTTTACTTGGCATGAGTAACGTACATGATAAGCGAGCGGTCAATTTTCCACTATCTTGTGACTCTCTATCCCTGGAAGAACGACAACATTTTAAATCGGCCCAAATCAGTTAGGACTCCGTTCTGGAGATACTGCTACTTTTACCTGACATCTTCCTGAATCGTGCGTTATGTCCTGTCTTTCGGCAAATAATACATCGCCGTTCTTTTGTTTCTGACCTACGCTTCCGACTACCAGTTCGACGGCTTTCTTCTTCTAACTGCACATTTACCTGGCTCTGGCCCTCCAAATCCTGCCCTTGGCCTAGGGTTAGGCTTCCTCCTTTCTTCAGGGTTCTCTTCTTGGCACGTCATCGATTAAGTGTCGCATTCTCCTGCCGAAGAACCTAATTCTCCAACCTTAGCAAAGCGATTTGATGCATGATTCCTTGGGCTCCTTTAACAAACTGGTCAACAAGATATAAAATTGATATCGGAGAGCTTCCCTCATATCAAGAGATCCGATACTTCATAAATTCAGATTATAGGCTTGTCTCAACCGGATTGTTCGGTTCTTAGATACCCAAAGTACCGGCAGCTTGCCGATCCCTAAAACTGGTATCGGTGTTTGTAGCTTCCCATCAAGCTTGGAAATCACACTTTGCGGGTTCAAAGGTACGAGACCTGCTCCTCTGAAACCCTTTCGAATAGTCTTTACTATCATAGAGTCTTCAAATACGGCTAGAAATGCAGAGAAGAAAGCTTCCTTGGTGATATGCGTTATATCTGCCCTCATTCTCTTCTCGATCTGTCGGCCATATGCCTGCTTAAGCGGGCCAAAACATCCAACATCTAAGGGTCAGAACAATTATATCTACTCTACTTTAGACCAAGTAGAGTAGATATATGATTTTTCAGACAATTATATCGTAGATATAATATATATTCGACCGGAGGAGAATAGATATATATACATAGATTTATAAGTAGATATATAAGTAGATTTTAAAGCTATTTATAACCTTATAAGACCCATATAGCCTCACTTTTCGAGGTTAATACTAACTCTTCAGCCTATTACTGCTATAATAAATCGTCAACCTCACTGGCGCTATCCTCACCCTCTAATAACTATTTTATCTTAATAAGCGCCAGCTTATAATTACTTAGAGTGCTATAACCGACATCAGACTTACTTTCAAGGTATAACTTAAGCAATAGATCCAGATCCTTGATAAGGCCAGCACGGTACCAAGAGGGTAAAACCTGATATATGGGGATAATCTCAGCATCTAGATTCATATGCAACCCTAAGGCCATCTTACTAGCAGCTAAAAATAACCTCTCATACTTGGCTAATATCGGCTAAATCGCCAGGAAGTATAAGGTTATCCTAAATAACCGAGGATATTGTTAGACATTAGATGTATTTAGTCCATTGATCCAGATTGGTAGATTAATGTTGTGTTGTGTTAAATTCTGCCCCCTTAGAGGCTTTACCATTTCAGTTGTAATCTTAAAGTATCCCTGCTTGCACCTGAGACCCCAGCACCTGTTCAACACTTATCAAGCCCGTCAACAGAGCTGTATATTCAAGATAAGTTCAGCAGGTTGCAAAATAAGAGAACCTCTAACAGAGGTGCAACCGTTGTATACTGGTCTTACCTTATATCCCCTATTAGCCTTAAAGGTTTCACTATGTACATTATAACCCCCCTGATGGGGCTTTCTACTTGTTTCGACTCTGCGGCTCTCTAACAAGTACTTTACATTGTCCTTGGTTATCCAAATAAGGAACGTGACCCTTGCCTCTCCATAATATCAATCCAATGAACATTGTTAACGCCAGGCCGATTACTATCGTATGCGTTCCAAATAGATTTTACAAGGTTCCTCGCCACGACAACTGGCCAGGGCGGCAGGGCCATTTCGAGGGCATTGAGCCGACATAGAAGAAACTGTCGCGCATTGTCAATCTCTAATTCTGATCTGGTTACAGAACTCAGTTGCTCAGTATCCTTGTCTACCCGGCAGAGATAGTTGATGTAATCTGACATATCGCAGGCTTCAATGGTCGGGGTAGCGCTTGAAGAGGTGAATCGGGGCCCTATGCTAGCAGTGATGCAGAGGAGAGGCTGGGTCATCCTGCTGCCGGAGTCTGGAGGGAGCTGCTTCAAAATCTTGACAAGACGTAGACCTAAGGGAATGACCAACTCGTCCCCGGCTGTCCCTGTATTTCCCTGGCCTGTCAGGATGCTGCTGGGTAACCGTTGCGTGACCTAGTCTGGAAAGGTCTGATAGAGATGCAATAGCCCTGCTAGCCGGTACGCTTCGGCTATATTAACCAGATGTCCGCATGGCGTTCTCTCATCCCCGGTCTCTCCCACCGGCCGAGAGGTTTCAAAGTCCAGATGTATCAATCGCTCCTCGATGGCCTTTGCTTCCTTAATGAGTTTTAAAGCAGTAGTTAAATTATGTGCCGTGATTGTACTGTGTTGCTTAACGTTGAAATGAAAGTTGTGGCACACTTTCATCGTTCGAGTGAATAGTCTTGATATTGTAGTTGAGACGCCGGTCCAAGGATGAGGTGATTCCTGATCGATATCCAACTGTGTTTGTTCGGCAGTTGGGTAACCGTCGGCGCTGATGTCGTCGACACTCTCCATTTCGCTTGTACCTCGCGGGCCATTCCCGGCGGCCACGGATAAAAGCATATCGTAGTAGGTCCAGCTTTTGTTGAAGGCATGCAAGAGCTTGAAGTCCTTCTCGCACATGCTTCGTTTCTGTCTGTTTATTTGATGCAGAAGACCTTTAGCCTCTCGTAAGGTTCCTAGGTGATCAGGGTAGAGCCAGCAGACGCTAGTGCTTATGCAGAGCAGAGCAAAGAGAAGGCCTGTGGGGACTGATGTGAACTCGTTCGAGTGCTGAAAGCTAAGAAGTTCGGCCTTGATGATTCTTGTGGCAGATTTCATTAGGGACACTGACGTCTGTCTCATATGGGGTACTTTTGACGAGAGGTGGGCTTCTGACATGTTTTCAAGACTGATAGTAACAGCTTCGGAACTAGACCAAAAGGCGGCGGCTATTATGCGGTTGAAGTTTTTGTCGGAATCGTATTGGGACCAAATTCCGCAGACCTCGTGGAACCAGTACTCAATGAGAGATGTTGAAACATGTACGATGGTGGGGGGACGCCAGTGTCCTCGAGCCGAGGAGGCGAGAGACCCAGGTCTGAACTGCCTCGAGATAGATTGTCGAAAATATTCAACCCTTCCACACCACCGAGGACGTTGGTTGAAAATGAACCATCAGCGGCATTGGCAAAACCAGATGAATCAGTGCACCACTGGACATCTCTAAACTGTTCATCAATACTGGGTTGAGAGATGGAAGTCTCCCACACGGCATCGTCAGATAAGCCGAAAAAGTTCGTATTCCAGTCCGGAAGTGGCTGCATCCAGTCGCCCCCGGATTCAGTTCAGGATTCCCAGTTGATCATACCAGGGTGGAAGTTGGGAGTAAGAACTGAGGCCGAAGAAGGCCGCACAGAAGGCTGATGCTTACCTTTCGGCAGTTTCTCGTGTTTGTTGGACCACCTGAAGACTTTGAGGTAACCACTACATGTGTCACCCCGCGAAAGACACGCTTTGCAATTTGGCTTTGCCTCGTCACATTTGACCTGTTTAGTGACGATTTTGTTAGAGATATGTGGAGCTACTGATATCTCAACCGTTGCTTACGTGCTTGGCCTTGCAGTTTGCGCATCCCGACCTGGAGCGTCCAGTATCAGGCTTCCTCCATGACTTCTGAGAGGCCATCGCAAGTTTCATATATGCAAAGGTAGCTTGTGTGCGACACAGGTTGTCGTTATATGGAATCGAGCATACGCAAGGTATCAGGTGGAATGAGATAGCTCAGATGCAAAAAGATCCAAGACGGAGAGGTAAGCATACGCGCGAATGGCGACGGTATGGTAGGATTTACTCCAGTTTTCCACTTCCCGCATCGTTATTCATTGGCACTGGGCTTATGAAGCATTAAGGCTGTATTGACTCATTGCGTCGCACCAGTCTGTATCTGTTCTGGCGTCTGTCTCCCTTCGCCCGATACCCAGTTCTCTGTCCGAACCACTCATATGCTGGCATGACTCGCAAAGCTGGATAATACGGCAGAGACTAAGCCCCAATACAGGCTAGTCAAATGCGGGGAACATATCAAGGTTTATCGAGAGCTCGCACCGCATCCTCTGTACTGTGCGGGGAGGTGACCCCCATTGGTAACCTTCAACAGCACAGGATAGAGAGTTTCGTAGCCACGGGACAGTTGGCTACCGTGACGACCGTTCTTCTATGTAAAGAGACTACTAATGCGTTAAGCTTTCTCGTAAGCGATCTGATGTAGCCTACTAATGCCACGCTGGAGAAGTCGTTATCCCTCTCCCGCGTGCGGCATATTACCCAAGCCTCAACGGAGGACGATCTCACCTTCCACCGACTCCTCAATCTGAGCCCGTGGTTGGCTTATGGTAACAGGTCAGGGTTGGGTCAGGTTGGGTACTGTTAGATTGGCGGCTGGGGAGGGCTCCAATTTCCTTTATCACAATACTATTCTTGTATCCAGAAAAGGAGGGGGAATTGAACCAACCCCTCCCTGACAGACTGATCAAAAAGAATCAAGTCGACAATCAATAACATCTGTTACAAGCCCTGATTTTGCCGGGTGTCTCATTGAATGTGTGTATGTTCTGAGTTGAGTTGCTTCCCCGCTCTAAGTCCCATATACATCTTGTACTGGGGTCCGACTGGAGTATCACTGCTATAACGATCGCACGCCCCATTATGTAAAACACACAACGTGACAACATCATAATAATCTGCTCCACATCTTAATACACTCACTCCATCGTGTATGTGCGTATCTAGCAAGTACTATAGCACCTCTTGGAATTAAAAGAGGCAGAGTACCCAGGGTGCCTCGCTTGACCACTTCCTTCAGGAAGACTGCGTTACGTTACTTTCCGAAGCCATGTCACCCATCGCCCTCAATACGGCACACTGAGTTCGAGCACGAAGCGTGGTGGAAAGGCACGCGTGGGTTGAACCAATTATCTCCTGTGCTGTGTTGAGGTGCTAGTTGATTACTCGGCCATTGATATGTCGATGACAGACAGAACTTTAATTGACCACAAAAATGTATTACCTTGCGACTATACTGTGTGAAGATACCTCTTATGATTTACGGGACTTGGCGTTTGGAAAACCGTTGCTGAAAGCTCTAGCTATAAGTGGCCTTAGAGCCTTATGAGGGACATCACTGGCACCTTAACACAAAGGGATTAACTTGAACGCATTTAGGGGATCTCCCATCGGCCAAAATTAGCCCTCCCAGTCAAGCGTTAGGTATACCGTAAGAACTTACGAAATTGACTGCACCCGGTGGATCCGTTTCTGCTGGTTTCTGATCTATGATTGGCAAAGCTGCAAATAAAGATCTGACATTTCACTAAGAAGAGCCTCTAGACGAATGAGCGTAGCTTCCTGGATCCACAGGGCGCGGTCGATTTCGTGAGTTTTTACGGTACTTCAAGGTCAAGTGGCCTGTGGGACCGGAACGCGCTAATCACTCTGATCACGGACGATTTTTCACACAAGTCAATACAAATATTGGGCTTCTGTTATTCCTGGCCTCAGCCGCTGCTAAAATTCACGCCGCATGCATGACGGACTGCCGGCAGTTCCCAAGACACGTCGCCGGGGTGGATTCCTTCTCCGTGGACGGCCTCGAATAGTAGAATGACGTCCCGACCGGATCTGACACCACAATTCCTTGCCTATGATGATGGACCATTTATCATCAGAATGAGTATTGCCATGGGCTTGCTGCTCCTCCCGCGGTATACTTACCTGCGCGAAAGGCTTTATATACACGAATAAAACATGGACTTGACGACTCGATTGTTATTTCTGCCATGGTAGGAGTTCCGAGTCAACATAACCTGCCTGTACTAATCTTCAATTCAGTTATTTATTTATGGCTTTATCGTTATCGGTATTGTTGGAAAGCAATTCGAGCCCATATCATGACGAGCTGACGATGCTAACCGCTGGGCAACAGCGGTCTATCGGGGAGGCTCTGGAAAACACCTCGCTGCCAATCTGATGGCAGAACCTAGGGTATTTAGCAGAGCAGTATTGGTATGTCCTTTCGATGCTCCGTCCAGCATGTAAGACTGACAGGCACAAGTATCTTTCCGTGGGCGACATCCTCTATGCTACCAGTATCGCCCTCCTCAAAGCCTCCATCTTGGTCATGTACTGTCGAATATTTCCATTAAGATCCATGAAGGTTGGTGGATACTCGCTTGGTGTTATCGTTCTCATGTGGTGGATCGCGGTCTGTCTCCTCGCCATATTCCAATGTCGGCCCGTCCGGAAGGCTTGGGGCATGTCCACCACAGAGGGTACATGCATTGATAAAGGCATATGGTTTACCAGCGTCGCGGTCCCGAATATCGTTACCGACGTGGCAATCCTGGCCCTGCCTGTCCGCCAGTTTCCCTGCTTCGGCTGAGCAGAGCTCGGAAGATGGCTGTTTCTGGCATTTTTCTCCTCGGAGGCTTGTAATATTTTCCCCTTCTGAAGCATTACGCTGGTGGACTGATCATGTTTTAGCGTGGTTATCGTCAGTTGTCTGCGGCTCCGGTGCCTGCTCGACTTGCGCGGCGGCGAAGATGGGGACTTCACCCGTAAGTAAACGGTCCGCAGAGACCTTGTTGCTGCTAGCAACTACTGACCGTGGCTGTTGAATTCGATGCGAGTGCTTGCTGGAAAGTTAAGGACATGCTTCATCGGATGGTTGTTCACCATTTATCCCAACTCTCCGGCCCTTGGCGCGATTGTTAGTCGGCCTCTTCAGACGGCACACGATGAGCAACAGAATCACCGACGGCCTTAACAACGTTGAGACCATTGGATGCGCAAGGTCGAGGCACCCCCAAGACATGACTGGCAACGGAGTAGAATCATGCGAGCATCTCGGCGATGAAGGAGCGCCAACCGCGGATCTAAATTTACGACAGGGACACTCGAATGAAGTGAGCACTGTCGCACTTGGGAACCAAGATTCACATCTACAAAGTTAGGTGATGCCTATGACCGCCGTCATAGCCGAACACAATGTATGTTGAGGCGTGACGTTGGGGACTGTCCATGCTAAAATACCCGAGCGGTGCCGGAAACTTCTTGGTGGTAGCAGCAGGGCCTTGTCGAAGCCAAATCAAGGACATAATACATGATATTTCTCAGGCAATGCATCAACAGGGCTAATCAGACCGGTATTCGCAGGTTCATTGGGCAATGGAACCTCCCTTCCACAAGTGGCGTTGACGTGGAAGAGGCCTAAAGTCTCTGCCCTTAACTATGCCGTTCTCTATCAAATGCGCGTGGGTAGGACGTGCTCTTAGTTCAATATCTTTTTGTCAGTTTGTTTTCTCTCCTTGATCTCTAATCAGCTATATATTCTCGATACGCTTTGCAAAGGAGGCTATTAAAGCCTCCACCATCCGCTTTGGAAGATGGTTGCACCGTTTTCGTCTCTCGATGCCATGACCTACGGTTCCTGTGCCTTGATTTCTGGAGTGGGTGTCGTTTGGGTTATGTAGCAGAAAGTTTTCTGTCCCGCGCGGGAAATGTTGCAGCCGTCGGGCATTATTGGTAGATAGAAGGCCACGTTTAGTCACATGTTGGCGACTGGCAGCACTTGGTTGGTGTGCAGATGCACGAGAGTTTTGGATATTTGTGGCCGAGCGTGATGTCAGGTTCCTTTTGTCAACGCTGGGGCAATTTCGGGATGCAGGCGTCAGGTAGGCTTTTTCTAGGTTTGTAAGGCACTTGGCCGACGCTGGAGGCTCTCGCCCATGACCGCTATTCATCTTTTCTTGGGTAACGAATCCGATGCGAAGCGCCAAGCTATCTGGCGCTGCTAGATTGTCAAAGTATGGTCAGCGAAGCCATTCACGGGGAAAGAACGGCAAAGATACTTACCATTGGACTTAGAAATCAATCTGGCTACCTCGCATTTGGGGGTTCCTTTATTTTGCAACCTGCTGAACTTATCTTGAATATACAGCTCTGCTGGCGGGCTCGATAAACTCGGGATCACACCACCATGACCCTTTACCAGGGCTAACTGTGGAGTCTGGGAAGGTGTTGGTAGTCCATGAACAATCTAAGGTTTGTAAGTGGTTAAGCTGCCAGCGTTCTCGAATACAAACCTGACGGATTGATGGAAGGAGAGCTCTGGTAGTCTGTCGGCCTTCTGGCATGGTCGAGTGCTGCAGAAAACAGCTTTGGTCTTGCGAAGTGGTGGGCATGGCGGGAGGGAGCTGACGCTATAAACTTGATAAGGGGGAGTTGTGAGGCTTCGCTGAACGATGCCTATATATGACTGCAGATCTACTGTGCGATTTCACAACACAAGCGCTAAGCGAGAATACTCTTTAATTCTTCATGCAGCCAGCTTATAACATAACCCGCCAGGGGAGCCGATGGATTGTAGTATGAAAGCCTCGGGGCTAAGTCGTTCTACAATAATGAGGCCTAATCTTAGGGAAAACCAAACACTTGACAAATTGTCAAGGAGCGTGGTCGGCCCTTGGTCCGTCTCCATCTGTCCGGTTTTACCGTAATGGGCTATCTCCCCTGAGAGGTTTGTTGCATCTGAGTAATGAACGTTTTCCAAGATGCCCAATATCCACCCATCCGGCTTCATACTTTCCTTTGGCGGCCAAAATAGCCTGCAAGATGCACCAGTCAAATTCTCCTTTCGGATATTTTTGTCGGAACAGGGATACGTAAGGAAAACCCCAGCAATTTGGCTGTGTAGGTGAATTTGCGGCTGCGGGCGCAGTTTAACCTAGACAGGACTAGGGTGAGGGAAATGCAGGGCGATGGGAATGGATGTCAATGAGATGCCAAGAAGGTTGCTCTCGTCATTGCACGTTGCTGGTCCGAATCCGGGCATTGGATCGAACTGAATTTGACTCGATTCGGTTAAATGACACGGACGGTTGACAGACCAGCTTCCCCCTGTCGACTCAGCACTGGATCAACTCTTAACCATAGTCAGCGCCAATTAAGGTCTGTCCGAGCACGGCATGGCAGCACTCCTCAGGCACGTGGGCTGACAGACTAAACGGTCTACATCAGTCCGGATATCTTGGTCGAATCTGTGCTTGGTGGCAACCTTCCACTCTTCTCCGGGGCTGGGTTCAAAGCTTGTATTCAGAGTTTTAGTCTAAGCC
>NC_030986.1:6687113-6688753 GCF_000149955.1 Fusarium oxysporum f. sp. lycopersici 4287
CTGGTGCATTGCCTCATCGACATTGCTATCCTTGTCCTGCCGATTATGCCAGTCAGACACCTTCACCTTCATTCTGCTCAGAAGATGTGGTCATCGCTCTCTTCACTTTTGGTATCCTGTACGCTCACAGTAATTTACGGAATCAAGTTACTTGAAGCTAAATCGAGCCAGGGTTTGCATCGCATCGATTATACTTCTTGTTGAATCCCTGAAATTCAACGTTCACACGAAAGATATGCCGCACGACATAGTCATGATAATAATCTGGTCTACGGTTGAGGTCAATCTAGCCATCGTTTCTAGTAATAGCCCCTCATTGCTAAAGTATCAACACCTTGCTTACTGGCGTTTTCAGCTTGCCTTCCAATTCTCCGACCAATACTTCGCCGTCTGCTTCCAGGCCCACTTGCTAGCTCGAGGGAACATAACCAACGTATCGAGCTACCAGATAGAGTCATCAAGCTCACTATACATGCGAGAACGAGGGAAGCCGACGAAACTAGCTCGACGCATCAACTAGCGGACTTGGAGAATCGGTGGCCTGACTCTGATACACATATACCTACATACACACATACTGGTGACGGGCTGCAGGACTAGCAGCCCGCCAGAACCAGCCCATCATGCGATTATCTCCCATCTGGAGATGAACCATGCTAGAGGTAACCATAGATGGGATATCTGAGCTTATTATCCGGGCTTAACTTGGGCACGGACACAAACTTGGAGAAAGCTGACTTCCAACTCCATAAAGCAACCCTTTTTTATATAACGTACATGATAAGCAAGTGGATCAGACAAGCGAGTGGATCAACCCACTTTTCACCTTAAAAGCTATTTTTTAAATAATTCTTAAAAATCGAAATTAAGCTTAAAATGGCTACGATTTTAATAGCTTATATATATGTCCTAAAATAAACTATATTAATTTCCCTACATTTTTTTAAAAAAAATTCCTATATAGCTATAAACCTTAAAGTCTACTTCCACTGTAAAATACACTCTATTTTATGATTGTCTATATAAAATAAAATATTTAGAAATGTTTAAAAAATACTTACTTATATAACTAGCTAACGTACACGATAAGCGAACGCAACAGCCCACTTTTCCCCTTATACTTGTTAGACATTACGTGTATTCGGTTCATTGATGTGAATTCGTGTATTCATGTTCTGTTCTTGTTGAAATCTGCCCCTTATGTCACGGGCTGGGCTCGGTAGGGCAGGTGAACGGGGAACGCTTCAGGCAGAATACGGTCTATTGCTACGGATAGGCACTGCAGGCAGGTCAGGCTCTATTAACAAGACGTAGCTCGAGGAGCTACGTTCAGGAACTATCTGGTCGGTAAACAAAGTCTCTGCGATAACGTATCGCCACGTGATCCGGATCTACCTTGTTAGTGGTCTAGGGTAGGCCAGTCTGGTCGAGCTGTGACAGTACCCCCCTCTCTTAGCATCGAGCTCTGTCGAGATAGGTCACTGTGGTCCAGGTTTATCGGGATATCTCCTGTGGAAGTTAGCCACAACCTCGGCGGCGTTCTCCACATAGTCTGCGGGGACTTCTGTTGGGTCTGCGTATCCAGCCCATTTCACGGTATACTTCAGTCTAGGACGGCCTCCGCGGCCGCGTCTGTCCCA
>NC_030986.1:6689601-6749206 GCF_000149955.1 Fusarium oxysporum f. sp. lycopersici 4287
AGGCCAGTCTGGTCGAGCTGTGACACCTTAGAGGTTTTACCATTTCGGCTGTAATCTTAAAGTATCCCTGCTTGCACGTGAGGCCCCAGCACCTGTTCAACAATACTTAGTTTTTTAAAAGCTTATAAAAATCTTAATTTAAGCCTAAAATAGTTGAAATTCTACTAGATTATATATAGTTTATAGAATAGGTTAACTATATAAATTTTCTTAGACTTTTTACTAATTTATATTATATAGTTTTAATTGAAAATAGATTTCACACTGTATAGCTAAGCTTTTCTAAATAAAATAAAATAGTTAACAATTTAAAAAAATCTTATTATAATAAATAATTATACTAAGCTTAATTATATTTTTTCTTGATTTTTTAGCTATTTTATTTAAGAATTAAATTATTATAGGGTAAGTTATTTTTAGCCGTACAGTGCGGTGTTGCGTTCGCTTGTCCGTTGCGTTCGCTTATCGTGTACGTTATACTATTTTAGGAAGTAATTCTATTAGATTTTTAGCTAATTTATTTAAGCTCTAAAATACTATAGGGTAAGCTATTATTAGCTGCACAGTATGCTGATCCACTCGCTTATCGTGTACGTTTATTTTTTTTATAACGTGGTTGATAAGCGAATGCACCAGACAAGCGAGTGCACCACTGCACTGTACAGCTAAAAGTAGCCTACCCTATAGTATCTAGCTACCATAAATAAAATAGCTAAAAATCTAAAAAAAAAATACTTTTATATATAAGTAGTTATAGGTTATATAAAAATATTTCTTTTAGATTTTTAGCTATTTTATTTTATATAGTAAAGCTTATTTATACAGTGTAAAGAGTGTAAATAAGCTTTTTCTAATATTATTACTATAATAAATTAGCTAGAATTATTTTATTAATTACATAGCTTTTTTGTACAGTTGAATATATAACTTTAGAATTTTAGCTATTTTAGGCTTAGCTTAAATTTTATATTAGCTTTTAAAAGTCAGCTTTTAAGGTGTAGGTTAAGCTGGTGCACTCGCTTGTCTGGTGCATTCGCTTATCAACTACGTTATTTCTTTTTGTCACGTAAACTATTATTAATCAAGCCCCTTTCATCTATTCGTCGCTCAACTTAGCGTACGAATGCAACTTTTTGGAAGCTTGTTGACATCTAAAAATGTGGCCCCAGTTGGCCAACGAGGCTTCGATTATGGACATCAGGTTGAAAACCGCCAAATAAGCATGGGCGCGTAGTTAGACAGCCAGTAACGGCAAACCTTGTAATGTGGGCTGCTGGTTTGGGTGCGAACTCTTCAAGAAAGCTGTCGAGAAACGCAGTCAAGACAGATTAAGTGTAAGAACTCGCAGATTAGTTGAATCTGTTGTCCTCGGGCCCGTTAAGGATGTCCAGAACTGACATGTTGATGGGAAACTCTCAAGTGACATATCAAAGCTATGCCCAGGCTTAGCAATGACATATTATTTACACACGGCTTCGAGGCTAGTCGTATTGGTCATCACAAATTATCATTTACTAAGTTCCAAAGCATTGTCACAATACGGCGCGATAGGTGGGCAATATTAGTTTTGAGAATGAAACAAAGACGTGGCAAAGCCTTCGACCGCCCCCGGAGAATTATTGAGCGTATGGAAGAAGGCGTGGTTTATAAACTCGCCCAAGATCCAACTTCCTTGATCAATTGCCTTGAATTGTATGGCTGGGTCACGGCACCGGGGGTTAGCCACTTAAAGGTTAGCCATTCAAAATGCGTCGGATGAAAGGAACCTGCCCCCCCCCCCCCCCCCCAAATTTTAGAGTATGATAGAAGTAACGTATGATATGCATCTGAAGATAGGATGCTGAACACTTGGAGAAGTCGGCCTTCAAGCAGGCCTGTCAAGCAGAGTCAAGCGAGGCTAGAACGGAAAAGACTTAAGAAGAGAAGTGGGGCTTTCCTGTGTGTAGACCGGATCAATGCTGAGGAATCGTAAATAGCTTAGCGTACCTACTGGCCTTATGAGATTCATTCTCCCAATGAGATTCATTCTCCCAGGCGTAATAAACTCTATCTATCTATCTATCCAATAGCCGGTTAGGTTATTTGATTTAGACTAATATTTGTTTAGAAATACTAAGCTGAAATAAGTAATTATAGCCAGAAGGGAAACTTTCACTTCAATCATGCCACCATAGCACCTTCGTTTCTTATGTCACAAGTCACGATTCTTAAACAAGGAACCCTTGAAGAAATCAGAGTCCTTGAGACTTGTTCTATGTTCAAATTTCCAAAACATCCATCGTCTAAAAGACCCATAACCTTCCGTTTCCCAGATTGGTTGCATCTTTCCATTAATCATCAAATGGCTGATCATCCTTGCCACACGTGCCGTAAGCGACGCGTACAGTGCGACGGTGGATATCCGCATTGCGACAAGTGCACATTAAGAGGAATTGAATGCCTTGGATACGGCCAGTTTCTGATGTGGACAGGGGCCGTAGCAGTTCGTGGAAGACTTGCAGGACAAACCTCGAGTGCTGCTGCATGCCACGGCCAGCATTCTGCGGTAGCCAAGAGGCGGACAATCTACCAAACAAAAGCCTTGGAAACTAAAACGATACATGTTACAGATCAATCGGTATCAAGCTCCAAACTGGATCTACAAACATCTGACGTGAGGTCTCTTGTGGATCCTCTCTTCCAAGGCATGAGCGAATCGCAAAGGAGATATTTCGACTATTGTATGTACAATTGATGTCTTTTGGAACAGTCTCTCGAGGGGACATACCTACTAATGTTCTCTTAGACTCACATCGCGTATGTCAAGATCTTATCAGTCATGACTTTTCAAATGCCAATCCTTTCCGCAACCTCTTGCCCTTGACATCGTCACATCCCATATTGCGACAGGTCATCATTGCCGCTTCAGCAGCACACATGTTTAATCAGACGACAACCTTGGCAGCTGCTTCCGATCCATCTCAAAGGTTTCAAGCACCAAATAATATACGTATCGATGCACTTGTGGCAAAGCACAAAGCACTTCAAATCATGCCCTCCGCGATTCAGAATATTAATACACATAGTATTGATATTATCCTAGCTGCTGCGTTGTTTCTTGTCAATGTTGAGCTTTTGGAGTCGGGGAAACGCTCCTGGAAGCCTCACCTCGAGGGCGCTGCTCGGATCTTAAGCATGACCCAACCACTCACACTGTTGGATGAAAGCCTGAAAGATTACATCATGTCAGACTGTATTGTGTATGTGCTCACCAATATGCAGATTGGCCAAAAAAGCTGACATATTGCAAGTTACTCCATCCTAAGTCTTACTTTCAACCCTTCAGCCCCCAACCTACAAAATCATCTCGAATCGTGTCAGATTCTGTCTATTCTGGACAAGACGGCGAATAGTTATCTATGCTGTCCGCCCGAACTTCTTAACATTCTTTTGATGGCCTCTCAGCTTCTCGACAGTTCAGAGGATGGTGTCACAGCCTCGTCATGCGCCGCTTTACTAGAGCAGGCACGCAGTGTGGATCTGGACTCTTGGGCTTACAAACTCCACGACCAAAATACTATCCGAAGTCGGTTCCTGGCGGGATTAGCACATCAAATTGCTGCTTGTCTCTATGTTTTACAAGTTGTGCCGGCTCTGGACAATTCCATGGACCGAGGAACCACCCATACACTGCTTGAGGGACTGTATAACACGCTATCTCAGATTCCCGATAACGATCCAAATTTTAAAGCCACTGCCTGGCCGAGTTTTGTGCTGGGTGCTACGACAGAATCACAAGAAACACAGTCCTGGGTGATAGACAGATTGAAAAGGATGGCAGTTGTTTTCCCCTGGGGCTTTATCTATTCAGCTGTAGACACATTGCAGGTCCTTTGGAGATTGAGTGAGAAGCAGAGGGTGGCTGCAAGCTGGGTTCAAACACTAAGGCAACTCGATGTCAATTTTTTGATCGTGTGATCAGGGTTGCCTCCAAACGAAGGATTCTGGTTCTCTTGTTGCATCGGAGCTTTACGCTTAGCCAATAGAATACGAGTGCTTCTAGTTCGCAGATAGAATGAGTCAAAAACTATTAATATTGGTAATAATCAGACGTTTAAGCGTCCTACAGAAACAGTGACAAGAGACTTATGTTTTTAGGAATAAATACCGCCATCGGACCCCTCAACTGATGGGAATAACAGAGACACCACTTGAAAAGTCCCCTTGATACTTGATATTTCAGCGCAATTGGCGGTGCGAGAACTCCTCCTAATGCGCTAAATCACTCTCACAGTATTTCAGGCTCAGGCACATAATCAGAGTTGTGTCGTTGTTTCAAAGAACTACAATATCCTACATAGCAATCCGCCTCGTTACTCAACATACCGCCCTCACGAGATGTCATTCAAAGTCTGGAGCCTCCCAGAGCTAGCTTGCTGATACGGTCAGTCTCATCCAACGCCCCTTTACCCTTGACTTCCACCTGACTAGGTGTGACAGAGTATGATGGTGGTACATCCAGAACAGGGTTACAGGAAAAGAAATGGCGGGGCCGCAGAAGAAGCGTGACTGGCTCCCTAGGCATGATAGGGTAATCCTCAGGAGATGGGAAGTGAGTGATGCCAAAGGTATGCCACAGGACAATATCGGTGTTGGTAATAGATTCAGTACCATCACCAACCCACTCAGCGATTCCCTTCGAGGGCTCGCCAGAAGTCTGAGGGACGTGATCGCCAGCGACCCAGAGTTGGTCATCATGGTCTATCACCATCATTAGTCTAATTCTTGAACATTTTAGGGGTTATTCTACTTACATCTGGTAACATGAACTGCATGCCTCGCGAACGCAGCCCGTTTCCACACAAGGGATCCCTCCTTGGGCAGCAACCCTGGCACCTCTCTGCTGACAATCTTATACGACACCGGTTTGCCACTGTGAGGGTTGAGTTTGTTCTCGTTGATGATGTCCCAGGATCTAGAGGTAGATCCATTGTAGTCCGTCATGGCCTGGGCAGTTGTTTCGAGCTTGGTACGCTTGGCGTAGAAAGCGTTGCCGTAAAAGTTCTCGGGACTACCGACGGGAGCGTCGGATGCGACGGCATCGATCATCTGTACCGAATTGCTTGGCCCGTCGAGATTGGGGTTGACACGCAAGCAGAAAAGATGTTGATGATTGTGGGCGTTGATGCCTGTACCAGTCAGTATACTCTCGAGTCTACTACACATATTAGGGATGAGATGATTCAACTTACCTCTGTGTACCTCTGTACCCCATCCTTTGGTATCCTCACCCGGATACATAACATAGGTGTTAAGGATTCCAGTCAGCTTGATGTCAGGCTGGATGGTGCCGTCTTGCTGCAACAATATCAGTAAGAAACAATCAATATCTCGGTAAACACGTCCAGTAACTTACATGAAAGACCCACTCATCATCAAATTAGCCGCCTGTTCAACAAAGCGTGTCATAGAGGAAGATACATACCGCGATCGCATACTCGTAGTTTGCAGCCGTGAAAACTTGCTGCACGATCAACCTCCTTGCGCGAGTGACAATGGTCGAGTCATCCCGGAAATCTGTGTGCTTGAACAAGATACCGTCGTCTTCCTCATGGATACAAATTGCATTCTTGACTTTTCGAATGCTTCCAGATTGTGTCGAAAAGTAGGCATCAAGGTAGTGAATTGCTCCCTTGCAATCACAGCCCAAGGCCAGGCTGTTTGTCAAATAACCGGCACCATACTCGCCAAGGTCAAAGGCATGCTTTCGCTGATGAGGGTGTTCAGGGTTTCCACTGTGCAATGTGTCAGTTCAATGGTGTCTTTAGCGACTTGGTTGACTTACTAAGGCACCACCATTTCCGCAATAGACATTCTGTAGAAGATTGGTCGAACATTCCCTTTATCGTTGAAGGTAATGTTATTAAAAACAAGACCCTCTCGATAGTTGAAGCCAACGTGAAACTTCCAGTTCTGCCACTCAAGCTCGCGCCCCGTTACCTTGAAGGATACACCTTCGGGCTGAGTGATGTTGATAGGCTTGAGGTTATTCCTGTAGCCTCCCTGGTGCTGAATAGCGAGATGATGATAGTCCAGTGGGGGAGACTTGATTAAGGGCCGGCGGATCTTGGGGATGTCGATAGCAACGACCGTTTCGTTGATCGGGTCCCAAATGGGACAAAAGTCGAGCGGGTACTGGTATTGGCAGTTGTCCACTTCAGGTCGATAATACATAAGGGCTTGCTGGAGACGTCTACCACTACCAAAACGTTCGTCGTAACCAATCGTCCATGGATCGCAATAGACTTTGTGAATGTCTTCTTTGGCAATGCCGCTTATGACACACTGTTCGATGACCTTGGAGTCTTTACGGCAGCCATGTTCCACAGCTGCCAACTCTTCCGGAGTAATCTATTAGTCTGATTAGTTACCAAGTAACTTAGTCTTATTAAAACAAGGTCGTACAATTGGCTGAGCTCCATCAACTTGCTTCCACTCAGTGATCTTTGGTGTCTCAAGGCCCACAGAACCCTGATAGACCGTGCCAGTAGGTCCAATGACAACCACATCGGCAACACGACTGGGCCGACGAGCATTATGTTGGTCCTTGAGCCAAGCCGTCATCTCGGCTTTACGGGGCTCTTCCAACGAGACTACGTTGAACTTGACATTTTCATGTGCTTTCTTGACGATGGCAATAGCAGCCTGAATCTCTTGTGGAGAGAGGGGGTCGAAAGGGTGAGGGGGGGAGGACATCTCGAGTGAACAAGCTTCTGATTATGCTGTTGGCTGTTGATGTGCAATGTGTGAGGCGTCTTGGTTGTTGTTTATGGGAGAGAGGGATGGAGGAAGATGTCTTATGTAACCAGATGATGGGATGCTCTCAGAATATGGAACACACCATGTCAACGGACAACTCAGGTCTATAATAAATCCTTCTTCCTCGTGTTGTCCACAATGACGATGGGTCCCAATGGTGATAACAGCCCAGATCCTCGTATGCCAACAGAGTTGCCTCTTCAACAACTCCATCTGACCCATCTGTTAGTATGTTTTGACCAAACAAGCACTCTTTTCCACATGTTCGATATTGAGGCCCAGCATGGTGAATCAACACTAGCAGTATAACTTCCGCATTTGGTTTTCTAATCATCTGATCTTAACAGGACATCCTCTCAGCGGCAATCAAAACTTGGCTAAACACCTTTCACGGTGACCCAAACTCGTTTAATAAACCCACGTCTTCTTCTCTTGGGTTTTCATCAATTAAGTAGCAACATGTGAGTACCCCACACTTCAGGGAATTTTAGCCCGTTGTGATAAGAATTATCCCAAAAGAGTAGGGTTTCATCTCCTCCACACCGATCGTGCTCCGTTGCCGACACTAAAATCGGGTTCATTACTCCATTGGGAAGCTATCGTGACCCCGCACTGCAATGACAAGCACCCCTGCGTTAGGTGTGAGCCTACGGTTTACTCTAACCTCGGTTGGTGGGAACAAGGAATGTTATCACAAAATCAGGTTAAACGAGCAGATAATCCATTGCAGATATAAATGATTAAACCCCATTTTCGTACGCGGTAGATTGAAGAATTGCTATATCTGCCTATGACCATTTCGCAGCTTTGAGCTCCCGTTGATCATGTCTATTTCTCACCAAAAGGTTTATCCCACACAACGCTACAACATGGCCAAATCTCCTTCATCAACTCAAACCCCAACGCCAATGTCAGTTACAAATTTATAGCTGCTTGATAACCCGACTGACCTCTGGTCTTAGTGCCATATGTGGTCTCTTTATTGTTTTGGGGCCTCTAGCCTCTGAGCTGGTGTTCTTTCCCGACACTTTTATGAAAAGCAACACCTGGATGTAAGTCTCGCCCTATGAATCAACCCGGTATTCTTTTATAATGAACTAGATACTTAAACATAGCAGATCAGGGAATCTACTGTCTGGTGGCATGTTATTGCTTCTAGGTGGTGTCCTCGAGCAAATACAAGGTCACCACCTGCCAGCCGCATCTTTTTTCTGTTTTGGGTTAAGCTGCCTTACACACAACAGCACTGCCTTGTCCTTACTATTCGGAAAAGAGCTGGGTGAAGCTACACATAGTTCTAGTATAGTTTGTAAGTGTTCTCGTGGCAGTGTTTACAGCAACACGTAAAACGTACTATATTAACCATTTGATTGCAGACGTCTTGGATGGACTCGTGTCCGCGTTTATTCTGGCATATCTATTTGATTCACTGAGAAAGAATGTTGCTCTGGCAAGAACGCTCTTCTTTCTGAATTCAGGGGCTGGTCTGGTAGCCTTCGCATATCTAACAGCCGCTAAAGGCATCGTCACAGGTCGAGACTCTGGTACTAAACTGCTAGTAGTAAGTCCTTCCGGAACGGGGATTGACAGTAGGCTGACGGATCCCTTAGCAAGGTGGAGGATTCTGCTTGTTTGTCGCCGCCCTTAGTAGTGGATGGATTCTTCTCACGTTGTTGCTCGATTCCGTCGATTCTTCGACATTTGGATTGGGCGATACACTGCATGAAAAAGGATATGAAGGATATCAAAGAGTGACTGAGAATACTGGTATTAAGCTATGATAGCCTGCAGACATTGCGGCTGTACTGCCATTCTGATCCTACAGCCATGATGAATATTCAAAACATAACAAAAGACGTAAATCAAGCGCCAAGCGTTCTGGAGATCTATACAAATAAATAATATATAACCTCTTTTAAGTACAAGAGACAGAAAACATGATATTGGCGTCTTGCAATTTCAACCGGTTGAATAAGAATATTAGGACATTGCACGGCCTCCTCCTACTCAGTGGCATCATTAAACCACACTGGACTCACCACTTCTTGTCAGACACCATGTGGAAACTGGCTATTGGGAAGAGGCTAAAGTTTATCGTCAGCCCGTTAACAGCTCAGGATCGTTTACACAGTTCCCATGCCCCAAGATTACCCTGGTCTTATGATCTCCTATGGCATCTCCATCTCGCCTAACCTCCAGTGCATCCGCAAAGGGTATGTAACCCCTGCACTTCACCTTCGCATTACTGGATTCCCCATGCACTCCTTTCTGGGGTACCCCGAACGTACCAGTAGTGGAGTATGACACAACCTGGTAACCAAAGATGGGGCGGCATAGTGAGCCTACTGCAAGTTCTGAAGGTCAGGTATATTCTGTCACCAGCGGTAAGGAAGAACACTGAATCGGTGGGAACGGTGGGAACACGCACCTTCTGTGCATTACTCAATAGGAACGCCTGAGAATCATTTTTTGCATTGACACTCAACTGACATGTACAAAGCTAGCAAGGTGCAGGCTGTTGTGGGATAATACATAAAAGTGAAACGTGTCTCAAAACAGTACCCTAAATTGAAAGCGTCGTGAAATGACTCAAAACGATTCGTGTGCTGATCCGACAGCATTCCCTTTCCGTGCGTAGGTAATGATGAACAAAGGGTGGAGAATCTCAAGACAAGCATCTTGGCCAAAAGTGGGTCTATTGCGAGGAGCGGATCCACGAGCCACTGGTTGAGGTCTATTTGTGAACTGTCATGTCAACATCCGCAGAACAACAATGCCAACAACCGCTATGGCTCAGTCAGAAACGTACGTGGCCCCGGTTGGATGTAAACAATGCAGACACCACGGGTTACTGGGAATTTCACTCCTAGATATATTATTGCCACTCAGTGTAGTTATATCTTCAAGGTATATCTTCTGCGGAAAGGCTTAGGTGGAGAACGAACTTTGCGCTTACACAATAACTGCTCAGTCCAGATTAGCGGATGAACATGATACTAACCGTACCATGCCATAATCGTGCCTCCGCCTCCGCCTTGAGATTGCGGGGTAAATCTCGCGTCCGCAGATTATGTTAGATGGCTGATAGTGGCTGGCGATGACACTTAAGCCTTGCCCCTTGACTATGCGAGATATTCTCCTTTAGCCCGTCATTTTCATGTATTTACTGACAAGTCGAAATCTAACGTCACGGATCCGCAGCTGCATATGACGTTGGATCCACAACGGAGCTTATCATATCTAAACTCGTTCGGTAGTTGAACTTCGCCGTGATGAAGGGAGGAGGGCGATGTTCAGAACAACACGATGTTAGTTTGTGGGTGGAACAAAGCATCCAGCAATAACATTCCTCGGTTTATCAAGCTTACAGCATGGGACGAGGTTATAATTATGAGAAAAATACGTAATAAGGTTGAAATAGTATCCCTGGCTCGCCGTAGGAGAATGATAATCCGAGACTATCCTAACAAATGGCTGATCCAATCACGGTAGCTGTTCATTTGTGAATGAGTTTTTTCAGCCTCTATAGATCTCTGCAATCGTGCCACAAATGCCTCGACGAGACTATCAACAGCTTGTTGTGGAAGATGCTGATGCCTTGGTCGTAAAATGCGAGGATTTCCTTTGCTCTTCCCGAACACGCTCGCTTTAAGACGTATATCGTGGGCTTGTGGTGTATAACAGCCGTGACCCAACAAGGACGTCTGAGTGCGCCCACGGCTGGATAATAAGTCTATTTGACGATCGAAAGGCCTTGCTAGCTGGGCTGCGGCATCGGAACGGCTACGAGAGACCGAGTAGCTTCTTACCGGATAGGTCTTCGTGTTTGCACGTCTTGAAGTCGTCCATTGTTGTACCAATTTTCTCGATTCTGGCTGTCGTGCTGTCGACGGCGGATTCGGTGAGCGAATGTGATGAGAGCTTTCTGCTCTGTTGTTTGGCATACGCGGTTGAGAGTTGGTGAGCCCAACCTCTGCCATACTTTGGATGGGCCTCATTGGCTGTTTGTAGGAGGATAAATCTGCCTCCTTCCGAACATGCGAGCGATTGCAAAGACATAGTTTGAGAGCGTTCGTCGACAATGGTATGGTTCTGTTCGGGGCTTGCTGAATGCGCGTGCTGCTTTCATTCATGACCGCTGCATGGTCTAAGGGATGTCGAGAGACCTGATTTTAAAGCAGAGATGTTTCGAAGGAAAAGCTATTCAATTAGGAGTTTAAGCTGTGTTAAGACTGTAGGGAGGGCGGGCTTTTGGTAAAAATCGAGAGGGAAACCTTTCTTTAGCTCTAATCCCGATATAGCCCGTTTTTAATCTCAGTAAAAGTGCCATCCACAGGATTCTCTTCTTCTCCAAACCAGCCTATAGCTGCAACTAGCGTAGGGTCAGCGGACGCACTAAAACATAGGCATCCGGCAATGTTTTTACTTCTACTTGAAGATAGTTTTGAAGCAAGAACGCAAATTATGTACCCTACATTTAAGCACTAAATTAAGCGACATGTCTCATCTTAATGCATGTGACGACCTGTCGAATAGCACGCTGTGTTCCTATACATTTGCCTCTTGTTAAGACAAAACCTTCTCAGATACAGTCTATTTATGCGTCAGAAAGAAAGAGTATGCTACACAGGTATCACGAGAGCAACGTCAACTTCCACAAATGGTGCCTTAGATCCCTTTCCATACAGTTTCGGTATTACCGGTATTACCCGTGGCAAAAATCTGCCGTGTGCTAGGAGACGAAGAATTTTACATGAGTCTTGCTCTACATTATCTTTTATACAGACTGCGGTAATCGTGCTATGATGGTCATTTGAGTTCTCCTACTTGCACTATGAATTTGAGGTGGTCATGGTGCCTAGACTGTTTATCTCGCCCTACAACGAAGACAGCGGCGGCATACCATAATGTCTGTATACGATGTAATATTATCCTGATAAGGGGACTTTCAATCTCTCTAATGACTTCTTTTGATGCATAGATATTGCCGATATTAGTACAATAGTTTTATCGCATGTCATAGTCCAGGCTTGACGGACTCGCCCAGTCCCTGTAGTAATTGCAGATAAACACTTCGTGGAATAAAGGTTATCCGGCAAAATCCAGACTATCGCCGCGCTAGAATACCAAAAGCAAGATTTCTCATCAGCTACGAGCAAAACGACGATGACTATAGAGAAGGCGCGATTCAGAAAATAGTTACGAAGATCTGGGAAGCGAGATGGCAAACAGCTTAGACCCGTGGTATGTTATAGAGTCTTGATACCGGACAGGACGTACAGCTTGTAAATATGGGTTAAGTAATATTGCTGGTACCGTTAGCCCTCAGTTGTCATATGATCGTAGCTGCACTGGACGATGAGACGTTTTTCAGTATTTACTTCTCATTTAGTATACCATTAAGGGTATATCGTTGCCAAAGTACATCGAAGCTATCACCCTTATTCTTAAATTGCTTCCCAACGCCTGACGAGGTTCAAAATGGTTGTACGCCGAATTTAAACTATCAACATACTAATCTTGGCACGCAGCACCTGGCGGTGGCGATGGTGGTGGTAGCAACTGGCCCTCGGCGTCAAAAAGCTGACCTCTCACTGGAATACCTCCACGAACCGCAGAAATGTGAAGCAAGGCTATTGAATTCGATGGCGAGACTGGTGTACATACGCACCCTTGGTTCATTCGATCATGTTCTGGTTGTGTTATAATCTACCAATCACATCCAGCTACCTAGAACAAACATTTATTTCTCGCTCTGCCACTCAGCGATGATTAATGGCCTTATCAATCTCAGTAGCAGCCGCAAACAAATCATTATCATGGTACTTTCTCGCCACAATCTGCAAGTTGATAGGCGCTCCCTCGAAATCTCCTGTAGACCATAACATTCTCACGTGTTCCTCATCCTTGCTCAAAGGGACACTATCCGCTGGATAATCCTCGCTTCCTTTTGCGCCAGCCTTGACAGGTGTAGGTATGACGATGCCAGGATAGTCCACGTAGTTCCAAAAGGCTGTGTAATTCCAGTAAAAAGCTGTTTCGTGAGAGCAAGCTGGCCCAACGAATACAGGACAAATGACAAAGTCAACATCTTGAGACTCCCAGTGCTCGGCAAAGCGACACCTAAAATCATCACGGGCTACGCGAAGCTTTAGGATGCCACTGGTATCAAGCCCAGGGCCTTCAGCGTCCTTGATAATCCACTGTGTCAAGTCATGCATAGGCTCTTGCTTGGCTTCAAGGTAACCCTTTACCGCTTTGCCTCCGTCGGGCCAGTAGGCAAGACGAATGTTCTTCATTGCCTCTTCTGTCTGATAAGGCTGAAATGTTTTGACATCGAACCCTTTAGAGCGTAACTCGCTAAGTGCCCACTTGAGTGCTCTCATCACCGGGGGCTGTGGTGTAATAACACCATCAGTCATCATGATCCCAATCTTGAGTGACTTCTTTTCCGCCGAGTAGCTATTCCACGGAATAGGAATAAGGCGTGGGTCTTTCAACCAAGGACAAGTATTAGAGATGACCGACATAAGGAGATCAACGTCCCGCAGCGTGGTGCACATCGGCCCAGCTGAGCAGAGGATATTGAGTTCAGCGGCAAATCCTCCTGGTAAGAAGTCTCTCTGAGGAAATAAATAAGACGTTGTCTTGAGGCCATAGATGCCGCAGAACCCAGCCGGTCCACGGACACTCCCTCCGATGTCTGTACCGACTCCTAAGACAGAGCCCCGTAGAGCTATAAGAGCAGCTTCGCCGCCTGTTGACCCTCCAGCCGAGAGGTTGATGTTGAGAGGATTAAGCGTTCGTCCCCAAGGAGACGTAGTCTCCAGGTGCATGATAGCTTGCGGTTGATTAGTTTTACAATAGAAGATTGCCCCAGCTTGACGAAGTATAGCTGTCATCTGACAATCCTCTTTATCCAATCTGCGAGTAGCCAGGAATCCGACACTAGACCATTGGTTCTTGATCGGCATATGCTCCTTGATACTGATTGGTACGCCATGCAGAGGGCCAACGGTCTTGCCAGTTTCAGTAAGGTAGTTATCGAGGAGTTGGGCAGCCTGTACGGCCTCTTCCATAAACCATTGGGTTAAACAGCAAGTAAGCTGATGGGCAATAATAGCTCTCTTCGAAAAAGCGGTGACGACAGCTACAGCTGTAAACTTTCTGGACGCGATGGCCGCAGCGAGCGCTGTAGCATCATAGTTTTCTGTAATTTCAAGCTCCTCGTTTGACAGTATGCCGCAGGAGCTGGGAATTCCAGTCACATCCTTTGGGGGATTATCGATGAGAGGTTGCGGGAGACGCAGTTCTTGCGGGACATTGCTGCCAAACTCTTGGAGCATGGATGTCCTGAATGCCTCATAAGCGGGGGAGCCGGACTTCAAAGGCATTGCCTGGATAACAGAAAGTTGTTTAGACGGCATGATGGTTGGTAGTCTTGTTTGGAAGTTGGATGAGAAACAATGGCGAATTACAAGATTTCGCCGAATGCTGGATATATACGTGCAATTGGCGGATTCCTTCTGGCCGAGACGATGCATTTACGTTCTCATGATTGAGGTTAGGGTTACCAAGCTTCCCTTGACCCGGGTTTTTTTCCTAATCTGTCGCCTAAATAGATACCAAAATCATGATCCACCCCGCAGTTCGGACGAAAGATGAGATCATCGAATAATATGTAGTTATTATCCCCTCAATTGTCGAAAGGCTCCCGAAAGTCCTTGCCCCACATGGCCCCTGTTACATGACAGGTACATGAGGAGAACCTACAAGACCTGAGACGAATTTACGCCTATGGCACAGCATAAACTTGTCCAAAGGGGAAAAAGAAGCTAATTGCGTTGCTTTTCAGGGCCAGCGGGTTGGGCAGCCAAGGTTAAAAAGCTTAAGGAAGCCTTTGGCGCCGGTCAGCAATAATAAGAAGAGGTCTCAATTAAAGAGGAAGAGGCATCAACCAATTTGGGGGTGAGCAGTGTGATGTCGCGATTTGTAACTCAAATATTGTTGGAACATCTATCAGAGGCTAATTTAGGTAGGGAATAATGTACTCTCAATTCTTGCATTTTAATTGGGCAGACATCCCTGGAGTGACCTGGCGGGAGCATTTCGACAATTGAGGGGATAGTTCTGACTATATCCTCCCAATTAGTGAATTTTTACCGTCGCTAAAGGATTCTAAGGTCCTTGACATCAACTTGAATGGGCGAGATTCTCACACTTCCCCCCATCATCGAGCGCTATATTTTAAGAAGGCTAGCTTCGTACACCCCAGCCACCAAGTGTACGGCGGTGTGCCATACTCCGTTACCCACCCCTTACGCTACATATCAGTCCGCTCAGAGCAAGGGCTCCCTACGTAGGATCCACAGAAAGAGTGGAAATTGCCGTTTCAAATCCCAGTGACCTGGTCTTTATTGGCGGTGCTAGCATCCCCGCTTTTCCCTGCGAGCCGACCAGATGAGCTCGATTAAAAATGCCTAAACAGGTAAAAATTCTAAACTATAATTGAAGCTATGATATTCATTGTGTGGAGGCTGACTTATCCGTTTGAATGTTCTTCAGTCGTATTTTTCCTTTCGCCCGTCTACAGGTATCTTCTAAGCGAGCAGGGGACCACACTGGACAGAGATTAAGACTTGGGCTAAAAGAAATGCATAAATAGACCTGTTCTGGTATTATTATTTGAAGTCGTTATAGAAGCCTTTATAGCATCTTGACATTCGCAATACAAGTACACGGCTAACATACAAAATCTCATTATTTTGCTTTCAATATGGCACAGGCCTACCCAGAGGTTATCCCCGGCACCGTCCACCTTGTTGACTCTGACCTTGGCGATGGCAACGACATTGAGCTTATCCCACGTCCCAGCGATGACCCCGAAGACCCGCTCAATTGGAGCAAACGTCGCAAATACCTCTCAGCAACAATGGTCCTCGTCTATACACTCGGTGTTGGACTTCCTGTTACTTTGCAGTACTCCGTCCTAGCAGACATCACCCAAGACACCGGTATTTCTACAGCCGACTTGGTACAAGGCACAGGCGTAATGTTTCTCCTTCTTGGTTGGGGTTGTCTTTTTTGGCAACCTATCGCCCTAACCTATGGCAGACGTGGTGTTTATCTCATTTCTACCATTATTACCGTTCCTCTGATGGTGTGGACCTCATATTCACGATCAGCTGGGGAATGGTACGCTCATCGTATCCTTCTCGGATTCTTCGTGTCGCCTATCGAGTCACTACCTGAAGTCAGCATACCCGACATCTTCTTTGCGCATGAAAGAGGAACGTGGATGAGTTTATACGTCTTCACTCTATTTGGCTCTAACTTCCTTGCTCCCTTGGTTGCAGGTTTCTTTGCCGATGCCTACGGTTGGCGATGGACAATGCATTTCGGGGCAATCTTTGCTGCTTTTTCCTTTCTCATTCTTTTCCTCTTCATGGAAGAGACTATCTACTTCCGTCCAACATTTGAGGGTCTTGAGGATCAAGTTCAGCCAACAAAGGGTGAGGGAGAAGATGGAGGGGAATCCGGAAACCTTCAACGAGCACCTACTGCCAATGATAAGAAAATTACTACCACCATCGGCAACGACCAGGAGGAGGGGACTGTACACCCTAAGAAGAGTCTCACCGCTCACCTTGTGCTCTTTGTCAAGAAAGATGGCAGACCAAACAAGAAGAATATGTTTAAGTCCATGTTGGCACCGCTTCCGCTCATGGTTCTGTTCCCAAACGTCGCCTGGGCCGGTTTTATATACGGCATTAACTTATGTTGGTACAATGTTTTGAACGCCACTACGAGTCCGATCCTTAGCACATCGCCTTACAATTGGTCCACCAGCATGGTAGGCTTGATGTATGTTGGGCCCATCATTGGCGCTGCCTTGGGCTGTTTGTGGTCTGGAATTGTCGCCGATCGCATCG
This sequence comes from Fusarium oxysporum f. sp. lycopersici 4287, assembly GCF_000149955.1. Lineage (NCBI taxonomy): Eukaryota > Fungi > Ascomycota > Sordariomycetes > Hypocreales > Nectriaceae > Fusarium > Fusarium oxysporum. The sequence continues at coordinate 6,706,332 of NC_030986.1, forward strand.
CTCTGTCACTGGCTCGTCGCAACAATGGTATAAGAGAGCCTGAGCACAGACTTTGGCCATTGGCGTTATCTGCCCTGTTGTCTTGTGTCGGCCTTATAGTCTGGGGCGTCGGTGCTGACAAGCATATTCCCTGGATTGGATTGGCAATTGGCCTGGTGGTCCTCACGTTCAGCTGTGTTACAGGCGGATCAATAGCTCTGTCTTATAACGTCGACTGTTTCAAGGATATCAGCGGTGATACCACTACGTCTATCATCATCATCCGCAATACATTGGGGTTCGCTATTTCGTATGGTATCACTCCTTGGTATGTTAACATGGGTCTGCAGGACTGCTTCATCATGGCGGGACTTTTATCTTTGGGATGTACTAGTACCTTTCTGCTTATGATTTGGAAGGGCAAGAGTTTGCGTCGAAAGGCTGCGCCAAGGTACTGGCAGTATGTTCAGAATATGGTATATCAATGAGCATAATAGTGGAAGCTGCCGAGAATATGTCAGTATCGCCGTATATTATAATCCATTCAAGCGAGAGGTTACTCTACTTACTCTTATTTAGTTAAGATAGCCTAGCCTTGTACTTTAAGATGGTATCCTTATTACTTAGAAGTGCCCGAGAGATATTTAGTCTTGATAGACCGAATATTATGAAGACAGACACTGTCTCAGCAAGTGGCGAATCGGATGATAAACACAGAGGGGGAGGAGGACGGAGCCTATATCACAACTAAATAGAATGGAAAATATACAGACTTCACCGGATTTTTGGAGCGACTGTTTGAGCTTACAATGGGATTACACAGCGACCCTGTAAGGGTCAAGTCGCGCATCTCCAGGACGCTCGTCACAAGTATACAGTGCTCGGTTCGCCGTCCCCATTCAAGGGTCACCTCTCCCACCTGGCCTAATTATCGTTCGCAGGCGACCTTGACTTAAATAGCTGACATATAGTGGCTTACGCGGCTTGCGTTTTGGAATAACGTTGCCTGGGATTGGGCGAGTTCATGTTGTTTATATTGCGCAGTAGTAGGGTTCCGTCGAGGTAATTTACCGAACGGTAATTTACCTATCTGACCAAGGTTTTTGACGTCAGAAACCTCGAGGTATTTTGCATGTCAAAAACCTCTCATTGGCCAATGCCCATTTCATCTCCACTATTTTCCATATCGGTCTCTTCCCAACCCCAGCCATCCACAACAATGGAGTCTTGGAAGGCGTTTTCTATCTTTATCAGCCAAGCAACGTCAACTGTCTCCCAACCATTCGGTTCTGCCGGATTATCTTTGACCGTCTTGAGCCTCTTTAGCACCCGACTGTTCATATAGATGAAAGTGACCTTATCGGTGCTAAGTGGACTAAGCCGATTCCGAAGCTTACAATGAAGGTAGTTCGTAGCACTAAAGGAACGCTGTGAAGGAACAGAGCGCAGAAGGGAATTTGGTGATAATTTGTGTGCTGCATCGGTTATTTGACGCGCTAAACCTATTCCGTACACCAGCTAATCCTAATATGGCCACTCACTAAGCCTAAAATGGGAGAGTTTTTGACGTAAATTACCGCCAAAAACCCCCTTTAGGAATTTGACGGTCAAGAACGGTTTTTGACGGTCAAAAACGGAACCCTACGCAGTAGTGCTGGGTGAAAATATATTTTATGAAACTTAGTTGTTTCTTATTGAGCTGAGAGTTATTCTCGGGTTTATATCTCTAGATAATTGTATCTAGGACTTTAAACTTTAAATCTAGGACTTTCAGACTAATAGTCTGAATCCTGAAGGGAAGGGGGATTCCCGGATTTTCCAACAGTTCAGGGTTGAAAGCCACTCCACCCAATCCACGTAGTGAATCCACTCGTAGATTCCACCGTCCACTCCACTGACACAATCTCAATGAATTGGCTAATTCACCGAATCCACTTGGCGACGTCGTAGATGGATTGGGTGCATTTGTGTGCATTAGAAGTGGGGTAGCTAAGTGTTAGATAGACGGTTGGGAATTTTTGGATACGAGAGTAGGGTCGATGTCCAGTTAAAATAAGGTTAATTTTCACACTTAAGGGTCAATCTAGGCCCTAAGAGCTCGTTCTTCTTCTGTCTCTGTTCTATCCTTCCAGGTGATTTCCCCTGCCACCCGGTATAATATATCCGTGTTAGATACGCGAGTAGGGTTAATATCCAATTAAAATAGGGTTGATTTTCACATTTGAGGATCAATCTCGTCCCCAGAAGCTCTTTTTTTCTTCTTCTGTCCTTTTAGGTGTTTTCCCCGCTACCCGGTATTGATATATCCGGGGACCCACAAAATACATGTTTCTTTTATCGAGGCGCTATCACTAATCCAACAGGAATTCGCTCCACTTCCCTTATTGCAATATTATTCTTGTATCCAAAAGAGGGGTGAAACCCCTCACGGACAGACTGATCAAAGAATCAAGTCGACGATCAATAACATCACAACATTCTGCTCCACTTGGATACACTCACCCCATTGTATTCGTGCGTATCTCACATTGTATCTGGCGTCAGTCAGCACTCGATGGGATAGGTGCAAGGTGCGTGATGTACCGATTTGTAATGATGAGACCTGCTGGTACTTATACCACCGCATAATTTAGGAGGCGGTAGAAGTACCTCTTGTTCTTTGCATTTTAATTGACTATGACCCGTCATCGTGACCTAATTCCGGCCTGTTGGGCCCTTAGAAGATAATTGCTTCTGGTACGTAGGACTAGAATGTCAGCAGGTGCAGCTAAGAACAAAAGCCCGAAATGGAGCCCTCTTACGGAGGTCAACGACTATGAGAAGAAGAAGAGGAAGCGGCCTGAGGTGCGTAGTTTACAGTAGACTACCTTCGGATACCATATCTGCAATATTGCAATTTGTCAAAGTGAATATCGCGGCGACTTCTATCACACCCTAATTTAGCAGAGGAGTTTTGTGCCACATGCTTATCTGTGCCACAAGCTTATCGCGTACGTTATGTATGTATGTATATTTTTCGTCCGGGGGCCGTGAGGCCCGTAAAGTCCCCTATTGGGGCACAGGACGTGCTGAGTTAGAGTCTCTAGTGCTAAAATCTACGTAAAGCATTCGCAAATTACAGAACGGACCACTATCCAGCATATCATCGGCTCAAAAGCGCGTCCTGTCGAGCCTGTTACCCGTCAGCGGGATGACCAGGTCGGCTATCATAGCGGTAGCCGCTATATCAGTCAGTCTTTAGTGAGACTGGGGAGAGGGCGGCGGCATGACCGCACGACGCGGCCGAGCCCATGAGAATAAAGAAAAAAAATAAAGAAACAGAAGGGAAAGAAAGATAGAAGGAGAGGAGGAGATGCAAATACATCTCCGATCTGCCTCGTTTAGTAACGAGTGCATATCCCTTTCAAAGAAGGCGCTTGACTTGGTTAACTTGATGTATTTATCGAAGTTCCTTCCTATTGCAAGGTTGACTGCCGCAGTCGGCAAGGGGACAAGCCTTATTCGACACTGCCGCAGTACTTTCCTGCAGTAGAAGACATGGTCAGGTGCTTTGCGTCATCCGCACGAGCAAGTTACCCGCGCGTCATTGTGGTTGAATCGTTCGTGGTATACAGTAAAATCCCCATAGAGGGATCTTACTGCAAGTAGATGGTGCAGGGCAGCTCGAGGGAGCGAGAGTTCCGGTAGGCAGCGTATAATTGCCTTAAGATTTAATCTCTTATATTGCTCGGGAATAAAGGTTATCTACTATATTTTAAAAGCTTCTTTTGGTTTCTGCCTCGCCACCTTTCGCAGGTATGCTAGCGTCGGCTAAGTGCCATCCGGTTCTGGCAGCAAGGACGCTGCCTTTGCTAGTTTATCGGCTTATTCGTTGCCGGGAATATCCATGTGGCCAGGTATCCAGCGTACTTATGTCGCTCCGTGTAATGCAGCTAACGCCTGGAACTCGACGAAGACTGCTTGTGAAGAATCAGACGGTATGCCCATAGGCATGTGGCGGCTACTAGGTTGTCTAGACAGACTATAATGTCCCGTGCCGCTGATGCTAGGAGGTTCAGAGCGGCCTTAAGGCCCTCCAGTGCTCCTGTAGCTTCAGCGTCAAAGACCTCGGCAGATCCAAGACGGCCCGAGCCGTCGCAGATAGAGAGGTCATTCTGGTGAATGGCGAAGCCATAGCTGGCTGCTCCCTCCGAGGACAATGAACCGTCTGAGTATACGATCCAGGTGGTTGGGTCTACTGTCTCAACCCACTGGAGGAAGGCCTCGGCTGATTCCTCTTTCGGGGCTGTCTATAGGGGTGTGTCTTGTCCCTTGCCGAAGCGTTTCTTCATGAGGGCTGGTCGTAGACAGGGTGCGAGGAGCTTATTAGTCCTTCGAAGACGGGTTCTAAAGCTGCTCTCTGTTAGAGCTTGGTACTTCCGCTTGATTAGCTGATGGTATATAGGTTGCCTAGGTGGAAGCATGCGCTTCGCGAGGGGGTAAGCCTCATCAAGGGATTTAAGCCGGGCGGAGAAACGGTATTGACGTGCTTCAAGAAGCTGAGTGATAGGTGGTATCCCGCTTTCCCGATGGAGGATAGCAATCAGTGTCGTCTTCCAGGCAGGGAGTATAGCTCGCATAGATTGAACTATAGCCTTGTTTATTCTCTGCAGGAGATGTCGGATACCGGTACTTGACGGCCGGTCTTTGGACGGTTGGTCCCACCGCGGTCGGGTTGCCCCTGGGTACCATACTTCGGTGCCGTAGAGCAGGACTGGTTCAACGCAGGCCCTGACGGCACTCCGTACAGCGCTGGGAAGCAGGCCGTGTATCGTGTTGGTAAGTCCTCGCAGATGGTAGGCGACAGCCTGTGACTTAGCTGTCCACTTCTCTGCGTGAACTCGGAATGACAGGCTGCTGTCCAGCCAGATGCCTAGCCAGCGCATTGCTGCCTCGGGGTGCTTCTCGACGTCGCCATGGCGTATTGCCGGTGCGGTCTCGAGCTTGCTCCGAGAGAAGTGCATGACTTCGGTCTTCTTGGGGTCGAAAGATACCCCGTTTGCAGCGCCCCAGCGGACCATTTCTTCGACAGAACGTGATGCCGCAGCGGCCGTTTCCTCGACCGTGTCGCCGACGCACAGGATGGCTGTGTCATCTGCATAGCAGAACCGGCCTTGAGGGTTGCTCAGTCGGTAGATGGGCTCTGTATATAACAGGAAGAGGATCGGCGATAGCGGCGATCCCTGAGGGAGACCGCACTGGAGAGGAGAGAGCGGGGTGATTGTATCTTGGTACCTAACACAGGCAGATCGGTCATCCATAAAGGATCCGGCCCATCGGGCGAGATGTTCGGGCCAGCCTTGTTCCCGAAGTCGCAGAATCAGTCTGTTGCGTAGGACAGTGTCGAACGCGCCTTGAATATCCATCGTGACCAGCGTGGCCACCTTCTTGCGCGCAAATGCCTCCTCAATGTCGTGAACTAGGGCGGCTACGAGGTCTGTCGCAGACCTCTTTGGAAGCGCTCCAGCTTGTTGCGGGTGAAGGACTCCATGGTGAATGCATGCCCACGCGAGACGGCACGCGACTAACCGTTCCAGTCCCTTGCCGAGACAGGGGAGCAAAGAGATGGGTCGCCAGGCTCGCGGGTTCGTCAGGTCTCTGCGTCCAGGTTTGGCGATCATGACCACCTCGGCCGCTCTGAAAGGCTTTGGGTAGTGGCCTATTGCCAGGCACCCCTCGAAGAGGCGGCGAACGTGTGTTCCGATAATATGCCATACTGCTGTGAGGAGCTTGACTGTGATGTTATCTGCCTCCGGTGATGTATTCCCGGTGCGGAGAGTCGCATCCTGTGCTTCTTCTAGGGAGATTTCATGCGGAAATGGGATCGTTTTGCGAGGGCTGACCTCGATCCAGGGATCCTTGATATCGTCCTCAGCTGTCCGACGCTCTAGAGTCGCTCGCCGGAGCGCGTTGGCCTTGTCGAGCTGGGTTTCGTAGACCACGTCGTCCACTTGGAGTGGAGGCGGTTGGAAGGCTCCTGGCGATCTCAGCCATTGGACGGCCTTGAAAACGAAAAGGCGAGGTCGATGGTATTTCCATGCGGGTTTGTGGGGATGTCTGAGGTATTCAGCAAGCCGAGGTCATTTTCCGATGCCCAAGAGGCAATCTCGTGGCCGCGGTTCGTAGTTGGGCCTGTCTGCCATGTATGATGTCTACCATCCAGGACCACCTAATGGATAACCCCACCTAATGGATAACCAAAATTTCGTTCCGCCCATACAAAATCCAAATTTTCAATTACACCATACTCGGCCAGGAATAGAGGTACTTGCAAAATAAGACCTATACTATATTACTTTTTCCAAAGAATTTCCATATCGGTTTAAAATTTCCCCGTTCCGCCTCGTGGCCTGGTTCCATAGCCCTTTGATTTTTTTGCATTTTACCTTATATACCCTTGGTGACTCTATCTCTTTAAGCCCACTTTTTACCTAATTTACTCTACAGAACTCCCCCCGCAATAATTCGTCGTAACTATACCGAAGATAACATAGCTGAAGCTATATTAGATATTACTAATAAAGGCCTCTCACAGAATGAGGCGGCTCAGAAACGTGGAGTGCCTCAGTCGACCCTTTCGGGACGACTTTCCGGTTAAGCAAGCAGAAATAAACGTATTCAGGAGATAGAATACAGCTAGATCAAGCCTGAGAATACGGTTAATATGGACGAGGGCGGTATAATAGCAGGTTTCAGTAAGCCTTCTATAAGTACCCTATAGGTTTCTATAGGTTATAACTAATTAGGTATCTATAAGGCCTAAATAGCCTCGTAATCAGGCGCTCTGACCCGAAGAAGAAGGCGATATTAAAAAGCATCCAGTCACACACTTGGACCTCGTTTATTAAGGGTGTTACTATAACTGGTCGCGCTTTAAAGCCGGGTATTATCTTTAAAGGAAAAGAGCTATAAAAGCAGTGGTTTCTTAACGAATTCGAATTAATAGCAGACTGGCACTACATTACATCCCCGAACAGCTAGACCAATAACCATATAGCTCTCAAGTGGTTAAAAGACGTCTATCTACCTTAAACAGAGCCTTATAATGCATCGGATGCGAGACTCATTATCCTTAACGGTCACGAAAGCCATGCATAGGTGAGCATTTCGGGGTTTTTGCCGCGGAGTCGCCTACTATAAGATTGCTAACTAGCATCCAGGATAAGTAGATGGCTACGTGCTTTCTGAATAACGTCTACTGCTGTTACCTACTAGCATATTGTTCCTATGGTCTATAACCGTTAGATAATGGAATTTTTAATATTATTAAAGGTGCATATTAGAAAGAACTCTAAAAGCTGGCTAGTTTGACCGATTCTGCGCTAATTAATAAAGTCAACTTTATTCGGGTATATGCAAAAGCCAGGGAGGCAGGCATAAGGAAAGAGATTATCTTATCTGGTTAGAGATTTATTAGAAATTAGCCTATAAACTATCACAAGGCTCTAACGCATCCTGAAATTCAACCGGATAAAGAAAAAGTGATGGAATGGTTCAAGATGCCGAGCCCTCCTCAGTTGCACTCAGATGATACGCCGAAAACGAGCCGCCAGGTGAGAGAGTTAGCCAAACACCGCAGTCGTCCGACCAGGCGGAAGTACAGTAAGATCACAAAGGGGTTGGAAACTTTAGAGATGAAGGTGGCCGTTCAGAATGCGCGGATTACGGGCCTCGAGGAGCAGATGGCCCAGGTGCAGCGAGGGAAGAAAAGAAAGGCGGTACCGAACCCGAACCGACGATTCATGGCTCTGGCGGAGACTCTAGCAGCTAGAGAAGCTCTCCCTGACTCAAAGGAAGCAGAAATAGAGTTAGATGTGGACGAGGAGGCCGAGTCGGTGATTGAGGTGGATGTCAGGTCAGAGGATAAAAGTGACGACTTTAGGGTCGTAACAAAGCACTGCCAGCGTACACGGAGCGGTCGGGAGGTCAAAAAACCACGCAGAGAGTAAAGATCGATTATTTATAGGGTTTCTCTCCAAAGCTTTGCCTTTTAATTGACGACCTGGTGTTTTATGCACGCATCAAAATTTGGATTTTGTGTGGGCGGAGCGAAATTTTGGTTATCCATTAGGTGGGGTTACCTATTAGGTGGTCCTGGATGGTAGCGTTGAAGTCGCCTGCCACGAGGCAGCGATCAGGGATCGGCCATTGCAGCAAAGTATCCAGCGCATCCCTTTCGTCGTTCTGGCGATAGAAGTTGACTATTGTTGTATCGTTGACCGTAAGCCACAGGATATCGCGGCTTTGGTATGGCCGATTCTGATCTGCCGAGAGCTTAGAGTCTCGGCGGACGTACGTCATGACTCTAGGTCGAGTGGAATTACTGTTCCAGGCTTCGACTGGGGAGTAGATGTCGTATGCAGGATAGGTCTTCGTGAGGCAGCGGGAGTTTGCCGTTGTCGTCCCTGGTTCTTGGAGGAGCACGATGTCGTATCGTTCAGAGTCTGCCAATGCAAGGGCACAGTCGTGGACCAGGGGAACCTTGCCGACGTTGGCTTGAAAGACCCTGAGGGTCTTTTTCTCGCATCTTCGTGCTCGCGGGTGCCTACTCGTGCCCATGATAGTGGGGACGCGAGATCGGGACGATGCGGCGCTTCCTTGGGGACCCGGGTCTTGGGTGTTCGGGTTCCTCCTCTGGCTCGGGGGTAGTGGCCACCATTATGCAAGACGGCGCTCTTGGCGCGGCCGGGCTGCTAGCTCGAGAGCTCGATCTTTCTAGCGACCCGGTGCTATCCTGCGGTAGGCCGTTTTGCTGTAGGTCAGGTGCGTGCCGTTGCGCTTCTACGTTGCGCTGGCGATATGTTTCAGCGCCCACAACTCGGATATGGTCCCTTGTTCTTTGGTCAGCCGGCGGAAAACGCCGTGGACCTTTTTCGGGCGAGCTGGGCAGTCGGCGAAGTTGGCGCTGTGCGGGCCGAGGCAGTTGGCGCATTGCTCGGGGGCGGTACAGTCCCCGGAGTCGTGGCCGGCGGCCTTGCCGCAGCGTTTGCACAGGGGGAGTCGATGACAGGTACGTGACGGGTGATAGTCCAAGCATACATTGCACTGCCTTGGCCGGTCGCTTTTCTTGATCAGCCTTGCTGGTCGGCTGCTGAAGAGGCGCCAGTATTTCTTGACTGGCTCCAGGAAGGACACAAGTAAGGTCTTCGTTAAGGGGTTGTCAGGTTGATGCCGCGCGGGCCGTATGTTGACGGGTTTCTGCCCTGTCTGGATATCTATTTCTTCCTCCACGGCTGCGTCGCTATCCGCTTCATTGCCATAGAGGTCGGTCAGCTTGCGAGTGTAATCCGAGACTAGGTAGGTAAACCACTCCTGCCTAGTCTCTACGGCGGTGGCCCCCAAGTCGGGTGCCCATTCGGTCTGTCTCTGCACGAGGAGGTCACGGGTGGTTATGTCGGCGGTAAGGACGGCCCATCCGGACCTGACTTGGAGTACGCGCGGGATCTTGCGCGGATCCACTCCGAGTTTCCGGGATATATGGGCCCGGATTGCGTAGTCGTTGTGGGCCCTAGCCGGAGCTTCGGCGTCCAGCCGGATGAAGACACGGAGGTCCACTCGGAGTGGGGCGCTTATGATCGGTTGTCCCTGGCGATGAGGGGGCTGTTGTTGTTGACGTTGTTGTTGATGGTGTCGGGGTTGGTGGGCAAGGGCGTTGTTTGCAGCCGGGGGCAAGGCCGCGATGGCGCTGTAGGTAGTAGGCGCGGGAGCAGATTTGGCGTCAGTGAGCGCCTGATTCTAGGAGTCCAGGAAGCTATCGGCAAACCTTTGGGCGAACTCCCGTTCAGGCCCAGTGGTGAACTGTTTCGCTGCTTCTTCAAATTTAGCGCAGAAGGCCTGAAACACCTTCAACTTCGCATTGTACTCCTCCTCACGGTCGCGTGCGAGCTTAGTGGCTGCTTCAATAAGGGAGACTGGTTGCTGTTCAGTAGTCGGGGCAGGGTCAGAGGAGGGGGCAGGATGGGCGAGCTGGGCCCCTTCTGTGGCCGCAGCAGTAGAGATCGCATTGAGAGGCGAAGACGGCGTTTGAGCCGTCCTCCCGAAGACGGGCGGGACCCCAACAGGTCCATTCACGACAGCGGGGCTGTTTTGTAAGAGGGCAGTGCGGGCTCCTCGATTGAGATTGGCAGGAGTATGGATTCCCAGGTCAAAAGGGTCCGGGACAATAGGCGGACAGGAGGTGGCGGATGCCATCGCCGCCGCCGTGGGCTGCGCGAAGCGCAGGATTGTGGTTGTTGTGGTGCACTTGTTCAGAAGATTGGTGTAATTAGGGCTACTTTCTTAACATCTGCATGCCAAGAAAGTAAGATGACAAAGGAAGGTGTGTGGGCTTTGTTGTGAAGATGCTACGGGCTAAGTCTAGGGAAGTCAACAATAGAACAAACTTACAAATGACAGAGGCCTCAGATATCCCCTTAAATTTCCACACATCTATAGCACCAAAGTCTATTATTAAATTAGATGTAACTTAAGTAATTTCCTTCTATGCTTATTAGATCCAGCATACTATCATATGTGTGATAGAGAGTTAGTTCCGGCATATAATAGATCCATATCCCTGTCGCAACAGGGACATTCTAAACAAGGAGACCAATCGAGATCGTTTAAGCAGGGTCCGTAGCATGACGTACCCCAGCAGCCTTGGAAGATTACGAATACATTCATCGCTTCATTTTAACCCCTTTCCTCCCTCATCTACAACAGGAGGAAGGAGGAGGCCGTAGAAAGAAGTCATAATCATCAAGAGGCAGAAAAAGGACAATGGTTCCGGCCTCTGCTGTCACAGCAGAGTCTACTAAACGTGTCCGCTTGCCCAACTATGCCGGTAACTCTTCTAGCACGTCCAGACCTCGATCCGGGAAGCTCGGATCGTCTGCGCGCCACGCTGTGGATGGCAGCGGTACCACGGCTCCCAGACGTGACAAGGGTTCGCCAGTGTCCTCGGACACGAGCTTATTCGTTGCTGATGTCCCTGACGCGTCAGGGGCTAGGTCAAGTTAGCCTCTGTCGAGGAAGACACTTAGCTCTGGGCAGGATCCTGACGCCGACGCGCACAGCAGTCTGCCGTCCAGCTTCCTTCCGGATTCCACCTCTCGCGCCATATCAAGTGCAGTCACTGCTGGCTTGTTAACGCAACATACATTGCCGTCGTCCGAGGCGCCGGATGATCAGGATCTCGTTGATCTGCCCAAGACCCTCTCCAGATACGAGAAGAAGCTCAAGAAGTTTGTCGGCCAGTGGCACGCATCCCTCGTCAAGAAGGGTATACCGGAGCATCTAGTTTACCAGCTTGCCAAGCACTGTGTCCAGGCCAGTGGCGAGGAAGGCGATTCGGGGACGGAAAGCCATCATGTGAGTCGTGTGAAGAAGCCACTCTTTCCTCCCGTACCAGGCGCGCAGGCATCCACCCAAGTTTTGCCGGATGTGCTGAACAATTATCGAGACAACGAAGACGGCGACATCCCTTCACGGCCATCTGCCAGTCTAATTCTCACACAGGTCCCTCAGACCGATGATGAACCCATTGTGGTACGGCTGGGCGCCGGTGCGCGAGCACCAAAGCAGGCACTCGGCGGGTATGATAAGCCAGCCACTCTGGTGGAGGCCCTGCGAGCCAAAAGCAGACTCAAGAACCACCCCGAGGAGGGAGATGAGGCTTTCGATACCCTAGCCGTTGCCCTAAGGCTGCAAGAAAGGGACTTTGGCGGCAGACTGTCCTCGCAAGAGATCTGCGTCATAGGTACCGCCGTCCTACATGAGGTATTCGGCGGCCGAGGTCAGAAACGGCTCGCTGATGCACTGACACACCTTTATGGCCGCCACCCGCGACACTATCCAGCTTCACCCTACGTTGGGCTCAGGCCGTTCAGCACGACAGCCCCGACATGGTGACGATCGACGACATTCGACTGATCGATATGAAAGTGTCGCTCGTTCGTGAATGGGATCGTTGGTCGAGCCCAGCCGCGACAGGGTCAAATAGAGACATCGAAGACTTTCTCGCCAACAACGGAATAGACGCTAACGCGAGGTTGGCACTTTCAACGAGGATAGCCAAGTATCTCAGCAGGAAGCTCGGTCTTCCTGAAGGCACCTCGGCCAAGAAGATCTATGCCTGGCGACCACTAACAGTGATGGCAGACGTCTTTGGCGCCGGTATTTATGTCTTTGTCTCCAGGAGCCTCTTTACGTGCTATAACAAGATTCATCCAACCGATCGCATTAAAAAAGAGGATAAGTTCCGTGCCATGGCGCTTGCTGTTGCAGACGAGCTCCCCAACCTCTTGGAGATTTGTGAGGCATCGTACAAGCATGTCGTCCAGCCCGTCCTGAAGCCCCTTCTTCCTGGCAATAATATGCAAGATCTTTCCAGGGACTTAAGAGTCCCTGGGGTTCAGATGGCTACAGACGGTGATCTACACAGCTTGCGAAAAACATCCATTCCAGAACTGCTCGGTGTTTGTATACCTCCACGAGGTTTTATAGAGGAATTGGGCAGTGTTACAGGAGGAGATGCTAATGCTGGAACAACATTGGTTCGCCGACAGTCTACTCTCCACGGACATCATCATGATGAAGACGGCAAAGATAGTAACGTTGACGATGATGATGATGATGGAAGTGGGGAAGAAGAGGGTGAGAATTCTGATTGACAGGAACCAAGAAGTCAAGAGGGGATTCTGATATTTGACAGGAGTGGGACTCGATCACATATGTGATAGGGACTGGGGTCTGTATCACCTGTGAGTTTAGATGAATCACATAATATGTAAAAGTGGGGCTTGGATCACATATGCGATAGTGGGGACTTAATCTCACCTGTAGTAATAGACAAACCCAACCCTAACACCTCAGTATAAGTCCAGCAACAGGTTCATCACAGCTTCGTTCTTGTCAACAGAAGGTTGCCAATTGAACGCCTCGATGTATCTCGTTGAATACAGATCTGAGGCAGCAGCAATAGCAGTGCAGCCGGTGTAATCTCCCTCATGAATATTAGCATATCGTGGCTGGTTATTGAGTAAAAATTCGACTACCTCAAGATACCCCCGTCTCGCAGCTTCGTTGAGTAGGGTAAATCCACGTTCTCGAAAGGTGATTCTTTGGTGTGGTCCAGTAACCTTCTCGTAGTAGGAAAGAAGGGTCCTTAGTGCACTAAGGCTTCTGTGGGATAAAGCTGTGTAGAAGAAGGAGATCAAATTGATCTGTTTCGCAAAGAACAGATCCATTACGATCAACCAGAGTCATTGGTATATATGGAGGTTCTTCGCCATCATGATTCTCGTTCGGACCCTGAACGAAATTGGCGTAGGGTGACCTATGTTTAGTCGGAATGGGAGGCATCGTTGTTAATTGTTCAAGTCATCGAAGAGACGTTGAGCTTTTTAATGCATCAGCCAGCGCTCGCAATAGTCCAGACCATTTGGACTATTAGTCCAGACTGCAATCCAAAATCAACAATCAATCCACGACGGGCGTTCGTGGATTGACGGCTAGGATGATGCGTCCCTTGAAACGAGCCGTGTTGATCGGATCGCACCAATAAATTGATCGGAAATATCCAAAATAAAATGGTTGGTACAGCAACAATCATGGGTGCCCTGGTTTTGTAACACCATACCAACAACCTAGCGTTCTTAGCGTCCACACCGGGCGTCCGTATTCCCTGCCCTGATCTACAGTCTGGACTAATAATCCAAATGGTCTGGACTATTGCGAGCGCTGGCATCAGCATTGAGCAGTAAATACATAAAATCAGAATCTTTTGGCCGTTAGGAGTGAGTCATCGGCATGTCGGCCTGTACTTGAAGTGGAGCTGATATATAGCAAGCAAGGACAGTTCACCTGCTACTTTAATTGTGTGGTATTTTAGCAGTTACTTAAGTTGATCTACAGTTATATGTATAAACCCAAACATATAGCAAGTAAACGGGACAATTCGAGAGATTTATAGCTTGCCTGTAAATGATGATGACTTCGCTATGTCTCTTTACTTCATCACACTCCACATTCAGCTATGCCGGGGAATTTATACTCCGAATCGACCACGCTATCTCCTCGTGACTTTCCTTATCTAAAACATATCAACCAACATGATTTTGTTCTCGCTTCATTCAAATCATCCCAGCCAATTCCAACTTTTGCTGTAACCTTCTTCTTGAGTTCACATTCATCCAGATACGATATCTACACCACCCATCAATCAACACCTCTGACACCCGCTTCGAAAGGGTACACAATCTTCATCAGACGCGTCCTCATACTCAAGCTTTGTCAAGATGTCTGACATTATTAAAGACATGATGGATAAGGTTTGGCTGTTCCCGCGCGGGACCAAGCTGGAACCTGGAGGCAGAAAGAACCCCGATAATTTCCACCACTTAAGGTACCGCGACTGGGTTTTTAGCGTCTACCGTACCTACTATGGTAAAGAGTCCGATAAGCATTGGCAGGCGCTTCTATACTCTTTGAGACATCAGACTAAACTGGCATTTGGGGCGTTTGATGACGAGGAGGAAACAGACCAAGATGATAGGCGACGAGTTCAGGAATTATTTCATCTCGATGTCCGGGAGGATCCCTCTCGTCTGGATGGTCTCGATGTTCGAGGTCTTCGGGATTTCTGCAACGCTGAAAAGCTCAAAGAGTCCAAAGTTACGGATAGAGAGGAAAGCAACATCAAGTACCACGTGAGCACAAGGCCCCACGAGGGTCGAGCTATGGCAGATTATCTGTTCAAGTTTGTTTTGCTCGCCGATGAAGCTGTTTTGAAGGATATAGAAAACGGCGAATTCGTCGTCAAGACTATCTCGTTGTCGTGGGATGGTTACTCGGGATGGGGATGGATGAGAATCCCAACAGGCTATCTGTTAGAGCTCTGGATATTTCTGATGTGGAATAAACATCGGACCGAGTCTTGTCTTCGCTTTCACGAACCTGAAGCAGAACTTGAGGAAAGTATCTGGCCTGGGGACATGGCACTTTTAGATACTGGAAGATGTTCCGAAATTCGCGGATGGCCTTATTATAGCGGCCAAAAGGATGACATGTGGTAAGGAAGAATGAAGAGACCCATTCGGTAGACTTTGATTAAGATACAAGAACACTTAGTTACCTTTGATACAAGTACACATAAAGTATTTATCGCATCATACCGATACAGCTAAACCCCGACTCTTCTCATCCGCTTTCAGCTTCAGCAGAAAAACTGCTGAGAGCGGGTAGCCGATTGGCAGACATTCAAAGTAGAGCCGATGTATAACAAGCGAGTAGAGTCACCTGCACATTGGTTATGTAGATAAAGCAGCTACCTAAGTTATATATATATAACTTTAAATACATCACATCTCGAATGAATGGCACAATTAGAGAATTATCAATTGTCCAGATAAAGAATAAGAAAACAAAGGAAGTTAGTGGGTTTGCTGTGCCATGATTATGCAACAACTGTAGTGCCTCAGGCCTTGTTGGTGGTTGACCCATCTACAATTACTTGTGCTCCATTTATGTACGTAATTTGAGCTCGGGCTGTGACTCTTTCGCCGGACCTGACCAGGTTCGCCGCATTAACCATAACCCCACTTCTCGAAGTTCGAATGTTAACCGACTTTTACATAAGTATATCCCATGACCGACCAACACATAATATTGTAGTCTCCTGTTAGGCTTTTTCCTGTTCTTTCAGCTAATCCAACTATCTATCTATGACCATGTCTTCCTCTACCGATACAGAAGATGAGCCGCCATATTACCGTTTCACTGAAAACCCAAACGCTGAGTACAAAAGTCAAGGACTTAAGAGACCTTGGCCAGTACCCATGGCGATGCCTCATTCGGATGGTTTAATTCTATATGAGAAGCCAACCTTTAGCCTTCTGTATACAATAATTCAGCAGAACGACACCAAGGCTCTTCAACAATATCTCACAATTGCACCTTGGGCTGTCTCGATAGAGCCGGTCTTCGCGAACGATCTCTGGGCCGTCCCAGACAGACGCTCTTCTTCAGACGGTGGCGCCTCTTACGGCGGTATGAACATTAACTACTTACAGTGGGCGGCGCAGGGAGGAGGTCTTGGTGTATTCAAAATCCTTCTGCATCACTGTACGAAGGGCAAAGATCCTGAGATAAAAATTAGATTCGAATCTCAAGAATTCGAACTATTGAATGAAGCCGCCAAATACGGTCAGGTCGACATGGTCAAATTCCTACTCGATAACCAGCCACGATACGCCAGCATCTACGAGCGAGACTCAAATGGTTATACTGCATTACTGTCAGCTGCTTCGGCGCCTAACCTCTATTTGCCTACTTCTCTACAAGAACGACGACCTGGAGCTGCGGCAAGCGAAGCAACCATGAATTTGCTACTAGATCGAGGTGCGTGCGCATCCGATGTCTTGTATGGAAACCAAAAGATACGTAACACAGTCCTCACTTTGACTGTGGAGTGGGCAGGTTCACGATTAATCAAAAGACTCATTGATGGTTTTGCCAGTATTGACACCAAGGTGCAAAGAGGCCCGTGGGATGAGAAGTTTTGGAATCTGCATGACTGCACTTTCGAGGCTAACGCACTATATGTTGCCTGTACCCACGCAAACTTCGAAGCTGTGAAGACTCTCATTGATTGCCGAGGCTCCGAGGTTGACGTATCAGACGTTCTATGGCAGCGAGATAGTCGTGGAAGTACTCCTCTTCATTGGGTGACTCAAAGCCACCTGCCAAGGGAAAACTTTGGATACTCGAAAGACGCTATCTACGATAAAGCACGGAACATTATGAATATCATTGAGTTTCTGTTAGACCTAGACCCAACCGCTATCAATGCCACGGATACCGATGGAAATACACCTTTGCACTACGCCACCCGGTCACCGAGTCGACACGATAAGATGTACAGCCCTATTTTTCAACTCTTGTGTGCCAGGGGTAGCGACGCTGGCATACGGAATACAGAAAGTCAAACGCCTCTGCACACCCGATTTCGTCTGGATGATAGTGGCAGAGTTAGATACTACTACTTCGGCAAGGCACCCATTGATGCAGCTACGTTATTAACGTTACTCGCTCATGGCGCGTCTACGGCCGACACGGATAAGGCTGGCAACACGCCGTTGCATATTGCAGCGGCAAATCTAGAATGGGACGATGCTGTATCATTCTTTCTTCGCCACGGCGGCGACCCTGCACTTCAGAACTTGAATGGGCAGACATCTCTTCACCGAGCTGCCGCTGGTACGTACTTGGGACGTGATCAGAGGTACAAAGCGCCGGAGAGAATCAGGGCCCAGGAGGAAGTACTATCGAGACTTGTGGAAGCTGGGGGAGTCGAGTTGATGGACTTGGCAGACGCAGAGGGAATGAATCCAAGACAGATATGTCATAAAACGAGGCAGGGGTGGAAAGAGCTCGATGGCCCCCCGAGGCGAACTGGAAAGGGGAGGGGGCGAGGAAGCGCTCGTAGGATACATAAGATCTAGAGCATTAAAATAGACTGGTTTCAGAATTGGATGTCTAAATTAGATTCGGAGAAAGCAGAGGTCCATCGCATCTTTCTTCCCTGCTATTGCCTAGCAGCGATTCGCCGTCTATCATCTTGTGATTGACAGTGGCAACCGCTTAGCCCTGTGTGATAACGCACTGAGGAGCTTTCCAACCAGTGTCATTTAAGACATGTTGATGTCAGGGTATTACAGGGAATCTTTTAACAGGGCTCAAAAGTGAACTCATACCCTGACTTTATGGATCAACGACGGCGGATTGGGTGGCGTGCGGATAAATAGTGTTCCGTGAATGAGTCGTCAGTCGGTTATAAGTTGTTGGTCCTTGGGGAAAGGCCAACTTACCCTCTTTTACCACTGCGACATTAACGGCTGAACTTGGAATAATCGCTCCTTTCCTTTGCTGCCACGCCTGAAACTACCGAATCTTAATCAACCAGACCGCCGCAAAGATGATCGAAAAGATGGTCGAGCAGATTTCTAAATATTGGCCTCCCGGACCGCCTGCGATGCAACAGATGGAGAGCAAGGATCCCGACATTCTTCAATATTACCAGCAATGGGGTTTCGACATCTATCGCACATATTACGGCCCAGGATCAGACGAGGCTTGGGGCAAGCTTCTATATGCTCTGAAACACCAGACAAGACTGGCATTCGGACACTACGATGGTCGGGAGGATGCAGATCAACGCCACGTCGACATACTCGAGGACTTGTTCTATCTCGATGCTCGAGCCGATAAATCTCTACTAGATGGGCTTGATGTCCAAGGCATTCGCAAATTCTGCCGGCATGAAAACACCGATAAGGATCGAGTCATGTCAGTTAGCATCCATGACTATGTATTACTTGCCGATGAATCAACACTGAAAGATGTTTCTGGGCGCGAATTTGTTGTGAAAGCGGTGTCTCTGGACTGGAAACGAGGGCACCGAGGCTGGGGATGGATGAGGATCCCAACAGGCTATCTGTTGGATCTATGGCAACTACTGATGCTGAACTCGATGCGAACTGAGCTTGCGATTGACTTTGATGGACCTGAAGAGGACCTCGGTGATTATGTCTGGCCTGGAGATCTGACTCTTAACAATACAGGGTCATATTCGGAGATTCGCCAATTCTTGAAGCACTACAGTGGCCAATCCCCACGCCGTTCATTAGAATGCGACAAAGAAGCTTAGAGGACACTATTGTATTCGACTTTGTCTTCCACCCGAGGCTATGATACACAAATAAACTCATACCCCAACCCAACTTAGGGGCAGCCTCCTGTCTTCGTCTCTCTAGCTATACTCGTCAAAGCGCGATCATTTGTTGTCTCCTCAAAATGCGGTATGGCAGCGTGCCACTGGTTCACACATGTATTGTCTACACTCTTGGGCTTCGAAATCTACTTGATGCAGTGATATGCGGCAGTCATTTCCTCAAAGCTTAAAAGTAAAGGTAATAGGAGAGGTAACATTTTTAAGCAAAAGTAGAATACAACGCTAACTAAACCACCTCCCAGATAGATATCGCTTTTCTGAAAGCATGTTGGTAGGTGTCTGTGTCCTTCTTCCAGTTTAATTATCGACCTCGCTCAATGGCACGATTTGCAAGTGACGCTATCTAGAAGGCCAACATTCGTGAATGGTGAACACGGTGATCACGGCGAGTATATTGTATGTTCTATATTCTATGTACAATTGTCCACTGACTCTAACCGGGACCTAACACTACACAGATACAAATGGTCTTACGGATCAGCATTCTGTACGTTGTTTACCCGAGCTCCGTTAAGGTCAAAGTTGATTTGAAAAGCCTGGGGACCAGGGCTGTATTCTTGATCACCCCAGCTGCTCCCTGCTGGGGGCAGGTTTCCGTTCCTGGCGATGGGCCAGATCCTCGCTAGGTTAGCAGATCTAAAAACGCCCGCCTGGTGAAGCCCCATGCCCTGACAGATGTCGAATTAGTGACCGCCCGCTGCAAGTAAATGGAGCACAGATACGTACAAACTCATTAATAAGAACAGCCAATTGTGGATCCCGATTGGCGGTAATTAAATCGTTGATCTGAGAAGTATAGTCGCGGCCAAGATAAAAGGCTGGCCCTGGCGCTGGTCCGTGTTCCGGAATCCTGCAGTTGAAAGGTTCTCGTCGCTGGTTGTAGTTCGTCAGAGCTCCTGTGTTAGAACTGCCGCCAGCGTATGAGCTGCTGTATCTGAATCAGAAACATATTAGCACTATAATACCCATCAGGTAGAAGGCGTACTTACACCCACTCGGCTCGGTAATCAACTGGTCCTCTGTAGCCTCGAGGAGGATTTGGCCGATGGGTACCCTGACTGTGATACATGCCAAAGGACGAGACACCAAGGTAGTAATCGTTCACGCCGCTCGGCTCCGTCCAGAAGGTGTTGGCATCTAAAGGGATGTGGAAATGAAAGACAACCCATCGGTCTACGGCGTTCCGGTGACTGCGATCGCGGTACAGGTTTCGATACGAGTTGGCTGGATCTTCTACACCAGGAGAGGGTCCAATCCAGTAAGCTACCTCAAGAATGACTTGACGGCTCGTTGGGCTCGGGGGGAGCCAGCGCAAATAATGCAAGCTTAGGTGGCCGGCTTTGATTGCTTGGAAAATATATGCAGCACTTGGCTGGACCCCGCCTTTGCCCCGATCTGTCATAACGTTGACATTGATAGTCCGAGCTTGAATATCTCGCTTTTGAGCTTCAGAGCCGGTGCTCGACGGAACCTCACAAAGAGCTGCTGGAACTGTAGCTAGGTTTTCCAAACCTTCTCTTGACTCGGCGAGATCACAGAGTGCCATCCTGGCGACAGCTCTGCCGGAGTACCTGGGTCGGCCATTCCAGTCGCTCTGATACAGCAGCTGCTGAAACGTGGTGAGGTTGGCAGCGCTTTGGGCATACCCAGCTGCCCTAACGTCCCTGTTGTAAATCTCCGTCAAATCCAGGCGTGGTTCTCGAGACGTGACCCAAACTCCCATGATGGGAAGGAGCACAGCTAGAACCGCTGAATTGTCTGTAGCGCGACCCAGGAGAAGATTCCGTGCGCTGAGCCCCTCATCGGTACTCAGCCCATCATCGCCGCCGAACTCAATCTCTTCGTCAGGACAGACGGGATCTCTGAGAAATCTTTGCAGCGCATAGTCAAACTCCTTTGCGTCCTTGTCCTGGTACACTATAATGTCGCGCTCGTCCTTGTCAGATTCCTTGTCGCCAGCGCAGCAATATGCTTCAAAGCCGTAGGTGCACTTGTCAGTATGTGCAAGGTAGCCAGAGGTACTCCATGACGTGCTGATATCCTGCGCAGCGATGCGAGTGGACCCATGGGGACAGGTATTGGTACAAGCCTGTTCATTGGGGAACGATACCTCATGGCCAACCCACTCACAGTTCTTGAAAGGCTTGGGAGTCTCAGTGCAGCAGTAATTGTACTTCTTGCCTTTCTTGCAACTCTTCTGACCACCAAAACCGCCTCGAGATCCCACAACAAAGGACGAGAAGCCCTTGGGACACGTGGAGTCGTCGTCGTCGTAGCAATCTACTGTCCATCCGCACTTGGACCAAGGCCCAGTGGAATCAGTAGCTTCACAACAAGCGGTCTGCCACCCGGACTTCTTGCAACCTTGGTGATGAGTGCCGACCGCGACTTCGCCTGCGTTACAGCCAACCGGACAATGGTCGTTGCCTTGGTATCCTCTCCATTGACACTTTGGTACCTTGGAAGACTTGGGGCAGCAAAGCGTCTGTACCTGATCTTGACCCGGCAAGCATTCTGTGGCGTCCAGCATAATCTCCGAGTCCTTGCCGCCGCGAGCGATCTCCGTATAGCCGCTGGGGCACGTCTGACCGCAGTTGGTAAAGTAACAGAAGTCCTGGGAATCCTCTCTCTTATCAGGTAGTTTGATAGTAAGGCCGCTACCAGAGTCAACGTTGACCTTGATACCAAGTGCTGCTGCTAGTCCGTTGGAGTAGGAATGCTTGTCGTCGTCATAGTCGACAGCCCAGACCAGCACGCCACTCAGGCACTGAGACTTGAGAAAGTTGGCCTTAAGCTTCCACGTATCCCTGTCATCGTACGAAACCCATTGATCGTTGTTCCATTGGATTGTCTTGATGGCAGCGTCCTTGTACAGCTTGGGCCTGAGCTTCTTCTCACGAATGAGATCTGAGATCTCACTGTTAAACAGGATTCCAGCTTCACCGCTGCACCCAGCATCTCCTGCTGAAAGGTATGGGCAACCAGGCTCAGAACAGGATGAGCTTGCCAGTGTAACAGATCGGCCGTAGAATGCCAAGCCCAGCACAACCTTAGACGGAGAGACCTTGTTACGCCAGAGAAGATCTAACGAGCTCGTGATCTCAGTCAAGTTGGTATGCGCTCCAACAAACGCGCCCGTCCACTTGTTACCGATATCCCATGCTCCATGAAGATCATAGCTCATAACATTGAACCAGTCCACAGATGGTTCAATGTTCTCTAGATCAAAATGTTGGAGATACCAGTAACTAGTGGGAAGAGTAACAGAAAGGCCATACTTGTAGTCACCAAGAGCGGACTTGAGTCGCTTCAAGAACCTTGGATAGGCCTTGAAGTCAGACTGACGGCCACTGCGGTCTTTATCAACTGGATACTCCCAGTCGATATCAATGCCAGTAAAGCCCCAAGTCTGCATGAAGAGGGTCAAGCTAGCAAAGAAGACGTTCTGACGTGTCTCATCGGCATTGACCAAGTCTGAAAAGGTTGTCGCTGTTGGAGAACCCTTGTCAGAAAAGGCCCAGCCGCCAATAGACAACCAGAGCTCTTGACCCGAGTCTCGAGTCTTGAGTGAAGACAATTGAGAGTAAAGTTGTTGATCTCCTGCATTGGCGGGCACGACCTTGAACGATTTGGGGTCGATACTACCGAATGCAAAGTAGATGTGGGTGTAAATGCCCTGAGGGAAAGCGTCGGGGATCATGGGGTTGCATTTGCGGGTTGCACCACCAGAGCCATAGTAACCGATCACACGCTTGACTGACTGAGAGCCAATGTTACAGGAGGGTCTCTTGACAGTTTCTTTGCCGCAGAACTCCTCAGTGGTACCGCAGAAGCCAAACTTGCTGCAACACACATTGAGGGGACACTTGGTAGCGTTGAAGTACTGCGAATCCCACTTGCCTGGATTGCATTCAGCTTTGTAGGTACAGCTGTTGATGCACTTGGCCTTGCTGCAGTAGTCTGGACCAGTGCCGCAGACATTATTGGTACCACAGCAACCGACCTCGCAGGGCTTGTTCTTGTCGCAGTGTATGTCTTCTGCGACCGTGAACGGGGTCGAGGTGAGCAGTAGAGCAACCAGACTGGTTGCCCACGTCAACCTCATTAATGAAGATAAGAACGAGTATTGTTTTAACCAAAAGAAAGATGATGTCTAAGTGGAAACGTGTATCAAAAGAGTGACAATAAATGAGCGATTGTATAGACAAATGAAGAACAAAGAGTAACAAGGCAATTGATCAGCTGCGACTCGACCATTGCTTGACATAGGCAATAATTACAAAGGTAGTAGAATATTTATCTTGAATAACACTTTTACTCGAGTACAACCGGAGAAGGCCCCCTGTGTTGTCCCATTTCGGAAAGAAGTTTACCCTCGGCGTCACGGACCCTTACAGCGGGAACATGCTTGACTCGAAGGTTAATTTCATGACTAACTTGCGCAGCGAGCAAGCTGAAACAGTAATTTCTGCAGTTCGGTCATTTACTGGGTGTCTTTGTTCCATTATGGAGTAGTAAGCTTTGGCAAAAAGCATTTCACACCCTAGTTATCGGCTTCAACGTGCCGAACATTGCCTTGATCCGCGAGTCCATCACCTTCTTCGCCTTGGCTTTGACCTGGAAAAGGCTATTCCGTGCGTCTTTTGTTGGTCCTCAGTGTTTTTTCGGCCTGAAGTCGTTACGATTATGGATACCTGTTGGTTCTCATGATGCTAGTACTCTTTGGGGCCGCGGAACATATATTCTCGGTCTTGGCGGGATCCATCTCCCGGTGTTTGCTCGAGTTGTTCGTCGCACGCTTTTCTATGGTTGGCCAAATTATGGTCAATGGAGCAAAAGCGGGTATTGTAGATCCCTGGTCTTCGTTCTTTCACACCTCAACAGGGTACCAACCAGGGTCAACGGCTAAGGTAGCATGGGTAAAACTTCTCACGATATCCATTAAACGAGATCCACAGACAGTGACGGAATTACCCGCTCCAACGCGTTACGTTACATTAATCACGAGCAGCGATTATCGCTGTGGCATCGATCAGTGGGTATGGTCAGATCATGCCAGGGCCTCGGACAGTTTTGGCAACCTGTAGAGAACCTAGTGGGCCTCATGTCAGGTACTTCTGTCGAGTGACATGCTTTATGATGCCAAGTCGGCAACATCTTCCATCCATGATTTTAATGATTGAACTGCCATATTGGGATCAAGAGACCTACTAAGCCGCCTTTTTATTCTATGCCCCATGCATACTGGCTTGATTTCGTTTCAGGAACGAGTTTATTGAGACAGTTACTCAGTTCATGACGTTGCAATCTCATAAAGGTTGTTCATTCTTCTTCTGTGTCAATTAGCTGTTAGCCCCTATTTGCTTCAGTCCCTCCTTTGACGCTTTCTTGTCACTCTTTCATATTTTCTTACACTGCACGATGTGGGCCACCCGCAACCACTGCCATGGCCTCCTTGGTGGCCTCGCCATCCTCACCAAGTTGGTTGATGCTTCTGGTCTCGCAATGTTCCCCCAAGGTTCCCTTTCGAGCGCGGGACTATCGTCCGTCTGCGAGGCCACTCTCTACCAATCCATCAACTGCGCCGATGAGACTGCAGACCTGGCGGCTAATGGATATCTCGACAGTGATGATCCAGCCGTGACCAAGCTAGTGTGCCGCTCGACCTGTGGAAGTGCTATTGGACACATGCGCACAAAGGTTGCTTCAGCTTGCGGTACTGAAGAGATGGTCCCTGGCATGTCTTATGTCCACATGGTTGATAAGCTCTGGGGCAGTTGGAACCAGACTTGCTTCACCGACCCCAAGACAGGAGAGTTTTGTCATGGCAAGTGTGCTTCTAGCAAATATCCTTCTTTGCTCTATGCTAATTCTATTAGACGTCATTGCCGCGTTTCCAGAGGTCGACGATGTCTCTAAACTGTCAAAGTCTGACTTGTGTTCTTACTGTAACGTTGAGCAGTACAAGATCATGCAAGCTGACGCTTACAGTGGAGCTTACGATGAGTACGCGCAGTCTAACTATAAGTACGTTGCGAAGGCCTGTGACCTGAAGGTGGACAACTTCAACCCCACGGATAGTGCATTTAATGTTACGAACCCCGATGCCAGCAGCGAGGTTTGTGTGTCTGGTAAGACATACGGAGCCAAAGCTGGTGATAGCTGCGACTCAATCGCGCTATCTCAGGGAGTGTCAGCGGCGACCATGTATTACATCAACTCCAACATCTTCGATTGTACTAAGATCGCTGTTGGGACCAGCCTCTGCCTTCCGCTCACCTGCACCAAGATTTACCGGGTACAGAAGGGTGATACATGTCTCGACATCGCCTTGAACAACGGTATTATGAGCGACCAGCTTCTGTCATACAATTCGCAGCTCAACTGGAACTGCACCAATTTACACGATGCGGATCCCTACTGGGGTAGTACCTTGTGTGTTTCGACACCTGGGGGTATATATGCTGGGCAGCCACTTAATAACAACACTGCGAACACTGACCCTCAACGCATTGATCCCCCTGCTGGTGCGACCGTTGCCAATGGCACTACCTTGGAGTGTAGCCATTGGCTCACATACGATGGTGGCCTCAGCTGTACGCAGATTTGTCTTGCAAATGATGTTGCCATCAACCTGTTTACTGAGATCAACCCATCTCTGAACAAGACCACTTGTGACGAAGATTTGAAAGCCGGCAATGCTTACTGCGTTAAGCCTATTACTGGATGGGATCTACCTGCCTTTACTAAGACTGCTACCGGCCAAGCGACGGCCACCAAGTCTGCCTCCCCTTCAGGCACCAAATCCACTGCTGCTACTGCTTCGGCACCGCAGACTTCGACCAGCGAAAAGGTACCGAGCCCTACGCAACCTGGTATCGTCGATAGTTGCAACCAGTGGCATTACGTTGATAATGGCGACGGGTGCTATTCTATCGCTGAGACGTACCATATCAATTTAGCAGACTTTTACAAATGGAATTCCAAGGTTGGCAATGACTGTTCTGGTCTCTGGCTGCACTACTATGTCTGTGTTGGAGTTGCATCCTGATTTAGATGCAGTGCTTAAGGGCGTGGATCCGTTAGTGGGCGGCTGGGTGGACGGCTTTTGGCGGGGCGTGTAATTAGTTAGACATTACTCCGTACTGTGTGTGCGTGCTCCGTAATAATTTGAGCTTGAGGTGGGCTCTGCTCTGACTCTTCGCCGAATGGTCTAGTCTACTATACTTGATTGGCTGTCAATAATCCTGCTCAACTCCACTGATTCCAGGTACCAAATATGAACCTATACACCGTACTTAATAACTCCCAGCGAACACTTTTCTCTCTCCTTCAACGAACTCATTCATCCACAAACATGGTATCCTCCCTCCTCACTAAGGCCGTGTCGCCATATGGTAAATTTACGGAGAGACCCATCAACAGATTTAACTCATCTGGACCTCCTTTCGACGTGCCGGTGACCATAACTGATCGCGATGGTACTCTTATTCATGAACACGAAGGCATGGGCCTTCTTTACGCGATAATTATCAACAACGACGTTGAATTCCTCGAAAAATACTTTTCTATTGACCGTCGGGCTATTCCAAACCTATTCGAGCTTCCTGATGACGATGAGGCCATTTGTGACATCGGCGACTGGTTCTGCGCCGCAGCCGAAAGTGGCAGTCTTGGCACACTCCAAACACTTTTGAAATACGCCACAAAAGGCCTCGATACGACGAAACCGATCAGATTGATCAGAGCCAATTTCCATCTCTTGAATGTCGCCGCCCAATTCGGTCAAATTGAGATTGTGCAATGGCTCCTCGAGACCCAGCCAGTATACGCCAGCATTCACGATCGAGACCTCAGAGGCTTTACAGCGCTTGCGGCGACTGCGGATCTCTTTTCATTTGGATATTATCTTTCCCCAGCCTGGAATGAGATCTGTTATGCGAACAATGAGGCGATAATGAATCTACTGCTTGATCATGGTGCCTGCGCTTCTGATGTTGTCCACCCGACGAACGATAAGGGTCAAATGCGCCCTAGTGTTCTAACTTTGGCTGCGCAGTGGGCAAGTACCGATTTACTTGGGAGACTCATCGATGGAGGCGCCGATGTCCATTACAAGGTAGCAATAGGCTCCTGGGACCTGGGCTTTGGGTCTCAACGTGATTTACCCGTCAAGGTGGAGGTCACTGCACTGTTTCTTGCATCCTTTCGTGCAAATCCCAGCGGCGTCAAGACTTTGGTTGATCGCAGAAATGATGGAGTTAGTATCTCAGACATGGTGTGCTCTCCAGACTGCGTTGGAAGCCTCCCTCTTCACTGGGCGGCTCGAAACCAATTACCAGATGCGCCTAGTGCCATCCCAGCATCGATACTCCATGAGAGAGCTGGAAATATCACCCGCACCATTGAACAGCTCTTAGATTTCGCTCCCACTACGGTCAACACCCAAGACAACGACGGAAATACAGCATTGCATTACGCCACCCAATACTTCGGCAAGAATGGCAAGATGTATACACCTGTCTTCGAACTCCTATGCGGCCGGGGCGCGGATGCAACCCTTCGCAATTACAAGGGCGAGACGCCTCTGCATACTTTATTCCAGAGCTATAACGACGACGCACCTATTGATCCAGTCACTGTATCGCTTTTGCTCGCCCACGGCGCCAAAACTACAGACGTTGATGATGCTGGAAACACGCCACTGCATGCTGCGTGCTCTAGCGTAAAGTTTGGTAGCGATACTATCTCACTCTTGCTCCAGCATGGGGCTGACCCTGCTCTGCGAAACTCCAAGCAAGACACACCTATCCATAGGATTGCTTATTTTTGTTGCCCTCAAGACAAGTCACGCAGCGAAGCGGCTGAGCTTATGAGAGCACAAGATGATATACTAAATACAATGGTGAAAGCTGGAGGCGCGCAACTGATGGACCTCCAAAATGCAGCTGGGAAGTCAGCTCGACAGATATATGAAGATTCCAGGGCGGAGTGGCTTGAGGGTCCTCGTGGGGAATAGAAGTTGGGGTCGTGGAGCTGCTGGGAGGATCACTTCACTCGTCTCGAACTCAAAGCAGTTCCAACGAAACGCGGGCACCGGGAAAAGGTGTCAAGTGCAATAGCGCATCAGCCCAAGAGACCAAGAAAAGTGAGTCAGTAGAATATAGAATACACAGCTAAGTTCTAAGAATCCAATGTCTCATCCGTCAACATACCGCGACGTCTTGTTCCCTTCCATCCATCTAGACCCCAACACATACATAATACTTTGCCCATAGCCCAGTGCATTTGGCACCAATCGCCGGATTCCACTTGACCAATTGTGCCATGGTGATCTATCAACCATTCAGCTACGACTTTGCATGCTAGGTCGTAGAAAATGCCATAGAAAAAAAAACCACGCTATTGAACTATGGGGGGCAAGGTCGTAGAAAAAAGTGAGAGGGCAAGGTCGAAGACATTATAGTAAGTAAAATACATAAAAGTAGTATATATAGAAAGATAATAATAAAGTAAGTATTTTCCTACTCTAGTATTCTAGTCAGTAACGGGGCCCGTTACCAGTTTTAGGCCAATCAAAAATATTGAATTCGACATGGGCTCCTCAAACTCGTAACGGGCCCCGTTACTGTCCAGGTCGTGTTTACAAAAACGCGGAACGGGGCCCGTTTCATAACATGGTGATCCGTGCCATCCTTGCTGAGTTCATTGCTCGTAGGCAAGAGCCAATCATAGGTAACTAAAATAATTAGTTGGCTTCATGTCTGATCTCTACTCGACTGTCGCGTCTTGTACTTGTATTCAATGGTTTAACGATTGGATTTGTAGCATTTCTCTTCTCCGAATATTTCAACTTCTTAGTATGTCTACTCAAGGACCTTCAAAAATACGCCTTCGTCAACAAAACATCACGCCAAGTCAAGTTCAGGCGCTCAGGGGACTAGAACTTCACTACGATATTTCATATCAAGCTATTATCTGCATAACCTGTGGTTTCGCCTTGAAGACAGATGATGATCGCGTCGGACGCCACCTTAAAGAGAAACATGGAATACCTAAAAAGCGTAGGGGGAAACTCAATACTCTTGTCAACTCCCTGCATCTTCCTGACCCGGATGAGCTGCCGAAGCGACCAGATAGATCTGTACAGCATCCATTCCTAGCCCTTCAGACTGGAGCAGAGTGTAAGCACTGTGTTTTGCGGTCCACAAGCCATGACATACTGTCACGCCATCTGAAGAAAGTACATACCCAAGAGATCAATGGCCGAGGTACCAAGGGGAAGCGATGGCTACGTGATCATATATGGGATAATCTTACTTTCCAGAGTTGGAAGGCCAACGACATTCAAAGTTCCTGGATCGTCGTGATAAAAGATGATCAGCAATCACTGCAAAAGGGTCCCGATCGATTCTTGCAAGCGGTTCCAGACACTATAAAGGAATTTGCCGAGAAATTGGTCTCGGAGGAGCACGGCCGCTTAGATGAGCAGCCATGCACATCAAATTTCGATGGGACTCTGGGAAAGAAAGAGCTACTCACTAATTGTATGCGACGCACTCGTTGGGATGAAACCTTGAGTCAGGCACGACGCGACATGCTTGTAACACTGTCGGAGGTGCCTTTAACGACCGGTCAGCCGTTCTGGATAGGCGTTCACGGAGGGGAACGAATCTGCAGCCCGGTAAAGCATGAGCGTAAACTTGCCTTGATCGTGCAGGCACTGGACCGTCTCTTCGACCGTTGTGCAGATACAGTGCTGCATACCGACGTCAGTATGCGAAGATGGCTGCGAGGCAGATTTCCTGATCGCCATTATAAGGCGCCCTTCGAACTTGTTATGTGATCCGCCTCTGAAACACAACACCGGAAGGAGTTCAAGCGCTGTTTATGCTTCTATCTTCTAGTTCTACAATTACCAAATTCCATTGTTCCTTACGTAATTGGTCGGGGCTTATCTGTGCCCCAACGCGAAATGCTGGAGCAGCTCTGGTCCGATCGTATATGGGAGGATCAACCCCCCACAAGCCTGGTCTATATAGAAGAGTATGGTGAAGACGAAATAGAGGAAGAAGGGGAGGAAGAAGATAATAGCGAAAATGAAGGTGGGAGCGATTATGAGGATAGTAGTAATATAAAGGATGCTGAAGATAAGATCTACGCCTGGCCTGAGCAGGAATCTAGCTGCTTTGATGAGTAGTTAGCGATAGAGGGCTAGTCTTCTGCCCTTTTTACGCATGAAGGTCAGGGAGCAGATGATCCCTGTGGCGATGTCGTACTCGAACTCTGTTACAGTATGGCTATCGAGGAATTTGAAGATGGAATAGCGAGTTCTTCTTTACTTGTATATTTTAGTGCTGTATGGGGACTATTAAGACCGGTGGGTGACGAATATCTCCGCCCTCACCAGTTCACGCCCGTACTGTCGAGACTGATATACTGCACACGGCTGATCTTCTTCGAAATGACTCTACCACGTTTTCCTCATACGTATACGGGAATCCCAGCTAGGCCCTCCTATGGGCATCTCAGAAAATTGATGCTTGCCCGCACAGAAAAGATGTGTGATGGTACTACGTCCCCCCTTGGCGAATTTCTCAGCCTTCTGTCGTACGGCCGTGCGTTGAGTCGAAGCGAAGGACCATTCTATCACTTTCAATGGAGTGAAAACAACCAAATTTTATCTTGGGATGGATGCTTACACTTGTCTATGGCGAGTTTCCGTGGCCTTGCTCGCGTAGCTCTGAGGCAGGCTACCATCCAGTGCCAGAGGCTGATGTATGACTGGGGGCCGGCCGACCCTGATTTGAACAGCCTTCGAGATCGGCTATCGACAGCGAAATCTGGCTATTCTTTTGTGGCCGATCCAGCCAATGGGCTGAACGATGCATATCTAGAGCTCTTCATGAGAGTATGTACCTCTTCGATTGATGGTATGCTTAAGTTGCGAGGTCAAGGCCAAAGTCTCAGGGGGGCACAAGCATATCCCGATGCCCATGATGCCTCTTTGAAGACTATCATGGTTCTTTGCTATCTGGATAGTGGACAGGCAGCCAGAATTTCCGAGCTTCTGACTATAGAAAACTGCAATACAGAATCGCGGCTACGAGGTATAGGGATATACAGGATGAGTTTGTTCTCAATCGCCTGGCACTAAAAAGCATGTCTTACAACGAACAATGAGTTCCAAGTAGCACGGTTCTTTTCTCTGCCAGTCGCCTATCTACTGTATCGCTATCTTGTGTATATTTGGCCTGTTGCCTATACCATCTTGCGTAAATATTTCCATCATGAATCTATAAACACTCTATTATTTTCCCCTATCTTAAGATACTTGAGAGATAGCTTATAGTCGATAAAAACTTTTAGCGAAGAACTCAAGCGGATAAGTAGGACAGTATCTGGCATTCCCTGCAAGATTAGAGTCCAGTTATATTGGCAACTCTCTATTGCTATTACAGAAAAGCTCGTCTGTGGGGCTGCATCTAGGTTCAATAGATTCGATGATACTATAAATGCAGCTAGTGAAGATGCTGCTTTTGCGTGGCAGAGCGGTCATAGCCTGACGTAGAGGTATGCTATATATGGGCTCAATGGCACTTTCCCGGATCGATTATAACTAGCGTTTTTGCAAATATATGTGAGGGTCTTAACCGATTGGCATAGGGTTCTGAGCATAGAAGATAGAGAGGAGCCTGATAGCGCCAACGCCACTGATAATACCCACCAAATTAGATAGAGTAAGGAAGTGATTCTATTAAAGAGGCTATATAATAAGATATCATTATATATACTATCAACCAAACTACCTGAGAAATGCCAGTGTTAATAGCTTGAATAGCTAGAGGGGCGTATTAGGAGACCAGGATGTTATACTAATATCTTGGAGAAAACCACCTTATGCGGCCTAATCGCATCACATACGCTCAAAAAATGCGCAGAGTCTCCCATAGACCGACCAGTTTTAACTGCTGGGCCATTCATCTATCTAGAGCAGCTTAGCTTGGTGGTATGTAGTATTTATAAGTATGCAGTGCTGGCCAATAGAATCCGGAATCATCTCTTGCATTGAAGATATCAGTATAGTCTTTCGGCAAGCAAGAAAAAGGAAATTATCTTCACAGTCAGCAGTATTACTAGGATAGTTAAACAAGAAGATAACCTGCTGAACTTTCAGTTCTCACCGCCAGAAACCAAGCCCCTTCCTTTTATTGAAGCGCCAAAATATGACAGCCTCGGTGTAATGACTGTGGCTATATTACGCAATAAACAGGAAATATGCAAAAACATTATCGGCAAAAACATGGATAGCAAAACGATTAGACTAAGGGAGGTGATGTTAGGCGAAAAGCTGAAGTACCTCGAGACTTACCATGGACATCAGGGGTGACCTGCCAGCGTCTCTTTGATCATGGCAGAGCCAGTTAATTGGTTCAAAGTAGGGAGGGAAACGGTCATTTGATAGATTAGATTATCGATTTGGTGTTTAGTGATTACGGGACTAGATTATCAAGAAAGGGATAAGCAACCCTGACAATTATTGTTTGCGTCGACAGCCTACTCTTCTATTCTTAATTGTCGTGTACCCCCTGTTTATATTACGTATGCGCCTATCTCCCACCTACTTCCATGCATCGATTTCCTATAGCGACTACAATCGCTACTCTACGCGTTACCAACGCGTCTGAACGCGTGCTACATAAAGGCCTCACGCTGTCAAAACCAGCGATCAGGGCATGCTAGTTGGTCAACCTGATTGCAACAAGCAACATTGAGTGCGCTACTTTTATGCTGGAGCCCCTGCAGGTTGGGCTTCAAGCCTTGTATTCGGCCGTTAAATACAGAGGCTATGCTGTTGGCATGGACGCCTATCGCCAATCAGCGTGGAAGATGCTCAGCCAATTGAAGAGAGGCGTCTAATTTATGTTGGAAAACTGGGAATCCCCCTTATCTTCAGGATTCAGACTGTTAGTCTGAAAGTCCTAGATTTAAAGTTCAAAGTCCTAGACGAAATCGTCTAGAGATATAAACCTGAGAAGAACTCTCATCTCAATAATAACAAAAAAAAAAACCAAGTTTTATAAAAATATATTTTCACCCAGCACTACTGCGCAATATAAACAACAAAGGGTGGAAATGCAAAGACTGAATGGGTGAAAACTCTGTTTCGTAAGTTGACCTGTCCAGTTGAGTGAAATGATGCTGACTTTTCATAGAGGAGGAGCCTGTGCCTTTTGAGGAGGGCTTCAAGAGATCTGATGACGTGATCAATGCTGCTGGTATTTTGGGTCTTGTAGCCAAGTTGGCTGTTGCCAGTATCTGGGATTCGGCAATGGTTGTTCATCGATAGCATATCACGAAGTATGTCAGCTGCCTCTGGCATGTCCCTCTCCTTTGTATAACATGAAATGTCGCGATGGAAAGAAGTTAGCTTCGGCTTTGGCTTGTGATAGGCATATTGATGAGAGTACTCGATTTAATGATAACCCCTTATTGACGATGGCTTGTTCAATCAGAGTGATCAGAAAACGCCATGACGGTCGACTATGCAATTGGCGAGTTCTATTTTCATGTAAGCCCTAGCAAGGATCCTGTACAACGAACCTGCATAAGGTCAACGACGGTGAAATCTGTCATGTTCAAATTCGGCAGTTAACTACGAAAAGCCATATACTCTACCATACTTTACCAGCCAACCTCAATCAACTGCGCCGCCATGTTTAGCTCCATTACCGCTATAACAATCTTCATTTTTGGCCTCAGCGCCTTCAACCACGGTGTCAGCAATCTCATCTCCCCACGCAAGGCTCTCGCTGCAAAGCAACTACCGGAGTCAGCCCTCCCCGCACTCAATGGCTTCTCGGTCGCTATCATCGGAATTGGCATTTACTACATGCTAGCTGCCTACCAGGAGAACCGCGGCTTCTTTGCGCTCACACTGACGCGGTTCATTACAGCAAGAATCTTTTGGCTACAAGGTCCTCCTTGGAGGGTGATTGCTAAGTGGGAGGCATTTTCGGCTGTGCTCACAGCTGCTGCGCTTTTTTACGAGAGCTATTGGGGGAGGTTTGGAGGATGGGGTTATGGAGAACCTATGATATATGAAGATTCTGCATATGGATATGGAGAATATGTGCTTGTGTAATTTGGTTGTGCTTTTTAGTAGCAAGGCATCTAACAATTGAGTCAACTTTGGCTGCCTGATGGATTATCCCAGGAGAAGAAAAGTTTAGTCCTTAGTTTCGATACAGCCAAAGAGCTTCTTCTACGCATAAAACGACGATGAGTATGTCCAATGGCGGAAAAAAGTATTTTGCTACTGTTTGACATTAAATCCAGGGAGGAATCAGCACTTAGGTTTTCCAGACCACAACGCAAATTCCTAGTCTTATATAGCTCGATTAGGTATCTGTATGTCTAATTAAGATGTAAATACATTTTTCCTGTCTTACGTCTATGATGCTGTTGCATTACGGGGGTTGAACTTAACGACCTCGAAGGCCGTTGAGAACAGAATGCGGTTGAGCGTTACATTTCCCTATTTCGGACTAGTACGCCTCTAGGGTAAGCGTTACATTTTTCTAATCAGGTTAGCCCAATTTCATTGGCCAAAAAAGTCAATAACGCAAAACAACAATGAAATTCCGATTCGTGGACGAAGATGACCCCGCTACGCTACATCGACGTCGCCTACAAGCACAACATACCCAGAGATGCCGGCAGCGGCAAATGGCGGGACAACATGTCGAGACCACAAATCATCAGGCCGAGTCGTCTCAGACAGTCGAGTCTGCCGCGGAGAATGTGCAGACGTGGCCAGAAAACAGTTCATTGGCCGACACTGGGGAGACTGGACCTGACGCAATTCTTTTCGGGGAACTTTCTATCGCCCCTAGTCAGGAAGATGAAGATTTGGGCACAATCGATATCGGACCAGCCTATTACGACAAGGAGCCAGTCGACGCCCGTAGTGCTGGAGGGCGCGAGAACCAGACAGAGTCTGGAAGTCCAGATGCTGTTACCCAAGTCAAATTCGATTGCAATGGAGAACTTTGAATTCGATCCAGGAATCCAGCTTCTCCTCTGTTATCAAAGCCTCACTTGGTATCGCTCCTCTTTATCCCACCTACGAGGTAGTGACAAACAGTGTAGCCAAGGAAGAGTCAAAGAAGGAGCTATTCCAATGCGATAGGCCTTTTTCCATTAATCAGTATGGATACTCATATATGGACGTTTTGCAATTGGTTACCAAGCCCCCGTAGTTACGTCCTTTTTGTGATTCCACTCAGCAGTATGTTGTACCTATTTCGCACCTTTTTATTGGTCTAGGTCCTTTCAGTTGATGGCTGCGGAGGCTTATGCCAGCGAAAGGGATAGTTGACTCTAGTTTTCCGTTTTCAAGCTGCATGCTTGGCTAATTGTTGCTGTCAAACCACATGCTGTAGGGTATCGTGGTTTTCCCTTGATATGCTTGTTCTAGACCTTCAGCCATGCTTTTTAGTGTAGATATGAACTAAAACGTCGGTTAGGACTGGTTAGATTGCTTGAAAAGGTGGAGCTACGTGGCTTTGGGCGACAGAGAAGTGATTCAATTTGGTGGGTGGGTCAGTTACGATAGAATGTTACCCTATTACCGGTGGATTTGCTCCGACGTACATAACGAGGGACCCTAGTACCACATCTATGGCGGTCTAGAACCTCACCATCCTATCAGAACGCCTCAATATTCACTGTGAACATCCCAGCAATGTCCAACTGCCCGTGAAATTTCTAGTTGTCCCTCGCTACCGCTGCTGACGCTTATTAATAGTAATTATTCCCTAATATTTCTTTTGGATTCATGCTCCCGTAAAGTGGATAGCTCCACTCCACGGACCCTGGCTCTTGGATCACCGTCGGCTTTAACTCCACAATCCCCATCAATCGATGTCTCGGCACCACCCAGTCTCTGCTTCTGGCGACGATCGGCATCTCTCCTGGTCCTCACATCTTTTCCGTGCTCATGCGTTTTGCAAAGCACCGCGCACGATACTCCAATCAAATCGTCACGGCCGTTGTTACAATTAATTGCCCCCATACGACTATTCATGTCGAACGCCTAGTTACATGAACGCTTCAGCTGTTTATCATAGCAGTCTCGGCGACCTTCGTCTGGGGCGGACCATTGGCTTTGCATATTGCAAAAAGATATTCTAGGCGACGCTATTTCCCATCCCTTTTTGAAGTCGTTGACTGCTAAATTAGTCGAGTCCTTGAGCACTCACCGCCGTTAAATAGATCTCTTGCTAGATCATCCTTCTGCGACTCGAGCCCTCTATTTCCATCGCTGGGACGCTAGGCTTGGATGATATACTGAATGTCTATTACCTTTTCAGTAACCGGACCTTCATCAAGAGACAGCAAATTCATCCCGTGACCTTTTTTGCCGGGTATTTCCGGATATTTCATCAGCCTAACCGCAGAAGACTCTATATTAATGATGATCGCCTTAACGAAACGGTTTGCATAATCCGGAAATCTATCTTTAACTCGCTATTGTTGGCTGTAGCTTCATTGTGTTCTGGTAAGCATCTCCAAAACTACCGGCGCTCTCCTCCAAAGTTAGCATAACACATTGCAGCACTTCCATCTCCTTATACACCGTTAACGGTCTTAATCAACCGAGCAACGACCAGCCACTACCTAATCATGACACTCTTTGCGATCCTTTTGCGGCGGCTCGGTTCTTGCCCTCACGTGATTTTATCTATGACTGCTTCTTGGTTGCTATTCCGAATCCCGCCTAATTGCTCTATAGGACACTTTGTTTGTTGCTAGACGTCTCCCGACCGTATTGCATGGTTGCCGAACTGTGGAGACCTTACTATAATGTA
Source organism: Fusarium oxysporum f. sp. lycopersici 4287 (assembly GCF_000149955.1). Taxonomy (NCBI): domain Eukaryota; kingdom Fungi; phylum Ascomycota; class Sordariomycetes; order Hypocreales; family Nectriaceae; genus Fusarium; species Fusarium oxysporum. The sequence goes on from NC_030986.1 coordinate 6,742,992, forward strand.
GCTTGACAATAGGAATTCTCGGAATTTTTGAGACATCGACAATTAAGCAGTCCTATTAGGGTTGTGCTCCACGTCCCATATGCTTACGGGGCTAAGATGCCTTCAAATCAAAGCAGTTCACGTAGAACCCCGCCACCACCAACGGATCATTTTCCCCATCTCAATTCCCTCAGCGGCAGTCATGAGATGGGGCCAAGCGAACCACCAGAGCGGCATAACGACTCAAGCCTCAACGCGACCGCCAACAATGCCATAGACGGTATGCACTACTTCTAGCGGACTTCCAGTAGTTTAGAAGAAACTGATGCAAAGCTATAGTTGAAGTACCCTTCTCCTGGAAAGAATCTAGTTTATGGAATGTAGAGAATGCATGCATGCATCCTCAATACCAGGTCGCCCCTCGTATGGCCACCACAGCGCACAGTAGTAGCGTTGGTGGCCATCGCAGGGTCATTGATGACCTAACGCTGGAGATTCAGCAGCTTAGGAAGGAACTCAAGCGCTATAAGCAATCGGATCCCGCCACGCTCCAGAAAGACAAGCTGTTTGAGATCAAGGTTCATGGGCTGCCCCAAAAGAAAAAGAGAGAGCTTGAAGCCATACTGAGAGACCTTGCCTCTGATCTCGATGGGTCTCCAGAGGTGTCATCATCGCAAAAGAGGAAAAAGATATCCCCCAACAACCGCGATCACATATGCTCCAAATCCAGAATTCAGCGTAAACATGCTCCTTCCTCTCTAGGCTCTAGGCTCCGGCCAGCTGACTCTGCTTATGCCTCCATGTCGGCTGGTGCTGAGTCTTTAAGCATACCTTTTAACCTCCCAGTCTTAACTTCAACTCAATCATCAAAAGGCAAGGCCGAGGATCATCTACGAGATGTTCCCGACGGCCTGTACCCACAACACGTAGTCATGACAGACAAGGAGCGGAAGAGTCTCGTTGTTCGTCGTCTCGAACAGCTCTTCACAGGCAGAAGTAACGGTGCCGATTTCTCGAAGATGTCGCCTATGCGACCGGGTGGCAGCTTCATCATGGCGCGAGCTGTGGCAGATGCACAGGTGGCGGACCCCTCATCCACCCATGAACCACTCACTTATGGAAATGAGCCTATCCGAGAAGCCAGAATCCTCCCTCTACAACAACGATCTCGCACTTGGAGAAACAACTGTCATTCAAGTGACTATAAGTCGGCCTTTGATCCTAATAAGGACAACATGGAGACTGAGTGCGATGATAGTGGCTTGGCCTCTGCTGGCGAGCCGTCCTCCCCAGCCTTGTCTCTGTCAAAACAGCGACCCACGCGGACGTGTGATCTGGATCCCGATTGTGCTCAGATTCCGTCTGAGAATCTGAACTACATCCGACATTTGGACCTACTGCCGCCCGAGTTATTGTCTAGACAGCAGAGTAGTCAGGACACCCACCTAGAGGCTACAGGCTGGGTGTCCTTGAACCTGCTTTATAACTTGGCCAAGCTCCACTTGATCAATGTAACACCAGACTTCATTCGCTCCGCCATATCTGAAATAAGCAGCAGATTTCAGTTATCCCCTGACGGGCATAGAGTTCGATGGCGAGGCGGATCCAAAGATACCAAATTCAGTAGCTACAGCTCTGTCTTCGACAGGTCAGAAACTCCTTCTGTCGGCAATGTTGATTATTCGGAAAAGAAACGCGAGCGCCAGAAAACTAGCCATTTCACTAGCAATGAATCCCAATTCGGCGGCTTAAGTAAGGGCATGCCTGCATTTGATCCGCAGCTTTGCGCTCGGGTTGAAAGTTTCCGCTACAAGCCACTATTTGCTCAGCAGAGTTCGTCAGATGGGCAAACTTCATGCGATGCGTCAGTTTGCTCTTCTATCGTTGTGGATGACGAAAATCCTGTCGAGTCGGCCTTGGGCTTGAACTACTCCGGAGGATCAGCTAGTAGATCGCAACGCCACGAAGGTGCTATCACATACTATAGCAGTGCACCTTTCTGCACTGATTTATCGGGCGATCCTGTTGCTCTATCACCAACTACTCGCACGCCCTCAAGCGCCCAAATTAGAAAGGATTCTGGGCAACCATCAGACTTTGGACCGTCTCCTCGACGAACAATATCCATGTCCTTCATCAATTACGAACCGTTGAAGGATCGATGCCAAGGCATGCGTCAGCAGACTTCAGTCATGGGCGGAGATAATAATGAAGTTCAGGATCTGATGAACGATGACAGAGCCAGCCTCCGATTCTGACTCTTGCTCGCTTGAAGAGACAAATTCCACCCCGACAGGCGTATAACGAGTCGCCCCTTCAGGTATGGCTTCTCCAACAGCCAAAGTCTCTCCAAGTGTCATAAAACGCCTGCTAGGATTCGGTACCGCCTTCCTCTTCTTCCCTCTCTTCAGCCGAGCCAATTCTTCCTCTAGGCTGGCAATCCCTCAGAGTATGCGCCGCTACTGTCTGTTGTTGAGCTTCAAAGCCCTTGGCTATCACGTTGTACCGTCTCCGCGTCTTTGGTATTTTGTTCAACCCAAGATCACGAATTTGACGGCTCGTCTGTGGAGTATCGTCCGAGCCAAGATACGGCCTAGGTTCAGGAGTCACTCTTGGGCCTCTGTTTGGCCTGTCCTGTTGGATTTCAGGGTGTCGCAGCGCTTTGGAACGCGAAATCGGCCAGTTGCCAGAGACTCTCCAGCCTAAGAGGATATTTTTCTTGGTCATTCCAACTCGGTGAGCCTTGGCGTAGGCCCTGATGAAATTGACCTTGTCCATAGGAGCGGAATCAGTCAACGAGACGAACCTTTCCAACTCTCGTCGATATGCAGCCTTCAACGCGTTGAATACTCCATTGTCCAGTGGTTGGAGCCCATGAGAACAGTGTGCTGGTAGATAACAGCAATAAACGTTGTTCAAAAAGCACGTGGCCATCCATTCATCCTTCTATCACTCAGCACTGATCTTGAGATGGGAAAAATGAAGGACATACTGTTGCATGGCTTCCGTGACCATCTAAGATGATCAGTCTAGCGTCTGACTCGTCAGCAGGTGTTGTCTGGGGCAGATAAACTCTTTCAAGCCATTCAATGCCTATGTGGTCATCAGTCCACCCGTTGGGCGAAGTTATGTAATACCAGTCTGCTATCTGCTTGAACTCCTCAAGAAACCATTGTTTCTTGTAGTTCTTTCCCCTTGAAGATTATGCCAGGAACTAAAGGCGCGGCAGTCAGCAGTGACAGCTGCAATGACTTACTCTGCTACCTTTGCTTCCTGGACGAAACCGTCGACAATATCCCGGTGTATTTCGTTCAAGTCCTCCAACTCGGCGCTGATGGATATTGGAAGCCCAGGTGATCGCCAGGGCGACTTCAGTGGTTGGTGGTCAGGCAGTTCTTCAAAGGCCTCTTCATCTTCGTTATCATTTACCATGAACCCATCATTCGCATAGCCGTTCAAAGTCATGGCGCCATTCTCATCGTCGCTTTTCACAGTACGAGATTTCTTTCTCCGTCATCCAACTGGTAAAGGCACGTATGGCGACGGCATGGCGGTCACATCCTGATCCTTCGGCTTCTTGCTGGCTTGCTTCGACGGGGACTTGGAAGGCTTGTTAGTCGCGCTCTCTTCCGGCACCTGAATCGATAACATGAGCTTCCGTCTCCCCGAGAGAAACAGGCGGCATGTCGATCCGAGTTTCAGATACTGGATAGCCATGCCATGATGTCCGACTTGGTTGTTCTCATGAAATGCCTTCTCGGCTAACAGCTTGTCTAGTACTCGAGCCAGCTCATGCTTCTTAAGGCTCTTTGCCATTCCGTACCAGTCATCTGAGTGACGTGCCTCATAGGGGGGATACTTCCTCCCCATGAGGATGTCGGCGCATTGCACCGCTGTAATTCGCCTCTGCGCCTGAACAACCCGGATGGCCCGCTATGGCATACTCAGAAAACTCTCGCTGCTCAAAGATCAAACCAGCTTTGCAATTGTCGCAAGTCTTGCGGCACTGCCGCTGCAGTAAAGTCCTCGCCAGAATAGCGAAGTATTTCAACCCGTCGGCAATCAGACTTGTTGTCACAAAATGCCGTGACACGGTTGAGCATAGACATCTGGCGCTCCTTTTGCTCATTGTTGCCCTCACCATCAGCGATCAACTTCTTCAGGATCCTTATATCCTGCTTGCCATAGAAAAGAATGCAGTCGGAGGGATCCCCGTCTCTGCCTGCGCGACCCGTCTCCTGATAGTATCCTTCCAAGGTTTTTGGAAGTCCGTGGTGTATGACAAACCTCACGTCTGGCTTGTCGATGCCCATGCCGAACGCAATTGTTGCAACGACAATCTTGACCTGGCCCTGCTGCCAGGAAGTTTGTACCTCAACCGTCTCCTGGGGATCGATGCCTGCGTGATAGTGCCTGGCGGTGATTCCTTGGTCTGAAAGACTCTCCGCAACCCTTTCTGCGTTCCTCCGTGAGACCGTGTAGACAATCCCACTCTGATTCGCATATTTGGACTTGATCAGCGACGCGATCTCGTCCATACACTTGGCATTAGTTGTCTTTCCGCGAACCTCGTAGTGTAAATTTGGACGATTGAAGCTTTGTGAGAACGTTTGACAGTTGTCCATTCCGAGATTGTGCCTGACGTCGACGATGACGTTCTGTGTCGCGGTGGCTGTGAGAGCCATGACCGGCACTCCAGGATATCTCTGGCGGACTTCGCCCAAAGCTTTGTAGTCTGGCCGGAAATCATGGCCCCATTGACTGATGCAGTGAGCCTCATAAATGACGATGCGTGCAAGTTTACCTGTGTGATGCAGGGTTCGCATCCCATTGTTGAAGGTAGTGTTCTTGCTCGCCATCTCGGGGGTAACATACAGGAGCTCAATGTAGTCCTCTGGGCTTCTCTCCTCGAAAGCAGTCATAACCTGTCTCTTATATTCGGCAGAGTATTCGCCATTGAAAGCGACAGCCTGAATACCTAGAGCTTTCATGTGGTCAACTTGATCTTGCATCAAACTGAGCAAGGGCGACACCACAATGGTGATACCCTGAGTCTTACCAGTTTTAATAACGGCCGGTAATTGATAGCATAAAGACTTGCCGCCACCCGTTGGCATAAGGACGAAGGCATCTTTACCTCCCAACGTTGCATTGATAGCCTCAAGCTGATTATGGCGGAATCCTTTCATTCTGAACCGGTATTTGAGCATCCTTTGAACTTCAGCTGACCACGGATGCTTCATCAGCGCGGCAGGGATTGACTCTGGCGCTACTGACGTCAATAGCTTCTTTGACGAGGTTCGAGGCTTTTCAACAGCTCCAGCATTACCAGTTGTCTCCGAGACGACTTCTCTAAAGTCTTGCGAAATGGGAACGTGGGACTGATGGGTCTCATAATCCTGTGCAAAAGCAAGCATCTCCTCATCCTCGCTGAAGTCACTGAATTCATCGCCAGGGCGACGATGTGTCGCTTGAGGCGGACTTCCACTGCCTGGTACCAAGTTTCTCGCAGCTTTGAGCACAGGCTGGAGCTGGAATTCATCCAGATCAGAGAAGCCGTCGTCACCGACACCAAATTCTGCATCCACAGGCATGGGATCCACCATTGATGGTCTTGTCGCCGGTCTTGACTGATAAGGTGCATTTGAGGGTTTTGCAGTGACTTTCGGGAAAAGAGGAGCCCCAACAGCGTTGTTTTCCTGGAGATAGCACTCGTCTTTTGCGAGGCCTCAATCCTTGATGTTGCTGGGTACTGCAGGTTCTGAGAAGCATTGGGCAGCTGAGTCTCATGAACGACTCGCGTACCCATCTCACTGGCTAGTGTGGCAACATTCGACATCATAGACATGTCGGCACTTTTTTGAAACATTGGTCGAGTGCCCTCCACAATGACTGATACAGGAGGGCGACCATGCGTTGGTTTCTGGACAGTCCCAAGGAAGCCAGCTACATCTAGCCCAGTGCCATCGATTGTTTTGAGTAGGACATGTTCCACCGCTTGGATTTCATCGATGAGGTCATCAAGTCGAACTTCGTCCTCATCCGTATCAAGGCCTTGGGTGTAGGCTTGAGTAATGACTTGAGTAAGCTCTCCGGGTTTCCTACAAAGTGTCCTATACTCATCCGTTGGGGCAGTGAGTTGTTTGAAGGCCTTCTGTTGTCGTAACAATCGCTCTTTTTCTGACTTAACCTCACTTCGCTTCTCCTTCGGCAAGCGCTCGTTAATCGCTCTTAGG